>NC_143017.1:142777195-143069695 GCF_055824585.1 Amblyomma mixtum | reverse complement strand
GGCGCAGCTTATCGCCAAATGCTTGGTAATTTTTCTCTCTTCCATTTCTCGTCTCTGTTTGAAATTGAGGTGCTTGCTCAGCGCTTTGTTCTTGGCACGCCGTTCCTCGTTCTTGGACGGAGAATGTTTATCATCGTGTCGTCTGGCGAAAGAAAAAAAGAACTGTTTCCACCTGAAGTCAGTAATTATTTTGGGCGTACGAAAGACGTCATATTTGTTTCTTTTTCGCTTATCTCACCTGTCCAAAGCCGAGGACGTACGTATGTGCGAGAAATCTGCTGCCACTACAGCTTGAAAAAGGAGCGCTGAAGTGTTGAATCCCCCCCCCCCCCCCCCCCCCCTAATCTTTCTTTTGTGTACCTTGCTTGGCGCACAACACTTTTTTTTTTGTAATTACCCAAGGAAATATCTGCCACGATTTTTCCCTGCGGAGATTTGGAAAGTGCTAGAATTTTTCCGGCTTTAATTTTATGCATTTTTTCATCACTTCTTTATTCTTGTCAGTGTCTATGCAGGCGCTGAAATTTGCCAGTCATGCTTTGTAAGCATGGTCGATCCGTGGCAAAAGTCGGTCGCCACCTTAACGTAACGATGTTTTTGGTTACGACGTGGAACAGGAGTGAAAGTGACAGATTTCTATGTTTGAGATTGCAGCTTCTCTAAAGAAAGCCTCATTGGCCCTGCGTCACAAAAGCTCAAAACTCTGATAGGTGACAAAAGCCTGCCGCTGTACAGTAACGTCGTGCTGAAAACACAGGAGTGAGTTACGCTCCCCTCCACGAGCCTCTTACACGTATCATTCCTTTTTAATTAGAATTTCGTTTCCTGCTTCTCTTACTTCATTGTAACCTGTGCACATTCATGCAGCCATCAGAAACCATAAACATCTGGGGACAGCAGTATTCTTCGCACGCTTCCGCTACGGAAAGAGGAATTCTGATTAGTGCAGTTGTGCTAAAACTAGGCAAATCTGAGAAATAATGTATGCTTATAAGTCTGCCGCAAAAAGAACCAGGAGCAATTTATATGCACCGATCATTCTTGTAAGGCGCAGGTCTTGTGCGCTCCATAAAGGCGTCAGCATGCTGTACCTCGGAAGCTGTTGGCAGGCAGTCCGTCAATAACGCATTAAGGAGCTCAAAGCTGCAGGTCAAATTGACATTGACATAAGCAGGTGCGCTGACTACGGGCTGTAGCCGAGCGTACGTGCACCGCGGTGCGCCGGTGCCTCGGGGCCCGAGAGTGAAGAATGAGCTCGCTTCCTGTCGCGCGCGTGCAGATGAAGTATGCGCAGTTCGAAATAAAAAATGAGAGAAAGAAAATACAACAAAACAAGAACCAATAGGAGAACGTGACTTTGCATATTAGCCTCGATGTGTTCGGCATCACGATATATCCATGGTGCAGGCGGCGTTATTTATCGCATATAAGAGATATTGCAGCGTGTCATGATAAAAAATTTGCTCTGAATTCACTAGTGAGAGATTGATGGGCGTCCTTTCTGTGAACAGGTGGTGACGATGCCCTATATCACAGACAGGGTAGCAAGGAGTATAGCCTAAGGGCGGCTTAAAGTTCGTCTCGCAGACACAACATTATTTTTGGAAACAGCTTTTATTAGTGGAAAGTATGAAATATGAAAACTGCCAGTCTGCAGATTTTATCATTGTTAATTCGTAAAGGACACTTGGGAGAAGTCTATGACTCAGCTGAACAGTATATAAGCTTTCCGACCAAAAATTCTTATTCAGAGCTAACGTTCACTCACGCTGCTTTGCAGACAAAGCAGTAGAGCGCAAAGAGCCACTACATTGCAACTTATACTGCAGGGGTAAGAACAGGAACACCGTGTTTGGAGAAAATGAACCTGTTTCAGGATTATGTTAAGAAGAGGCTTTTAAAAGCAGTGGTTGTCTTCTCTTAAGATGGCTTTTGGAAATATTTTTCCTTAATTACCTGCTTAAAAAGCAGCTGCGTAAAATTTTTTGGACCTTCACTTGAAGGGCGACTACATATTCAAGTGATTATGCCGTAATGCGTCCTGAATTTTTCTTTATTATCCTTCTGAAACCTGCTAAAGTTTTATCCCGGGCTTAATATTACTGTTCTGCGAGTTTTCTTTATTGGCTCAAAGTCGAGCGTCTGTCATGCGTCCACTATGAACGATACCTATCATTCTCTAGCGCACTGTAGCTCTTGACCTTGGAGTCCCTGCGGCATTATGCCAGTTTTTTATTGAATCGACGCTGTCTGATCGAGCTTATTATCAATACGATCGAACAGAAGGTCCTTTAGTATGCAACTAATGAACAATCCACATATTGCAAAGCTCAACCAATCTGAAGGGCACTGATCCTCAGTCAAAAGAGAATTTTCTCGCCTCTAAACTTTCATATTCTGGTACCATTAACACTTTTATAGAAACTTCGGACTGCTTCTCAAAAAATAAAGGTGAAAACTAATAGTGAGTGGCCGAGGGAAAATGCTCTGACGCTGAAAAACTGACTGCGATAAGCATGACACAAATGCAAAAAAGACATAGTGGAGTGCCCTAATTACGCCTGGCGCCCTAAATAAGGAGCTTTCAGCAAATGAAGACAGACAAGTGTAAACAGACAGAAACACCGCTGTGCAGTGGTTTTTACATGGCACGAGGCCAGCAGTCGGGGTGAAAGATGCAGGCGCAGTGGGGCAAGATTGGGGTAAGCAATACATCTGGAAAAGTAAGCGGCTGTGGAAACCAACGCTCAGAGATTTCCGCAGTCTCTTTGGATGCATTTCCGTATTGCGGCTCTTGACAATTTCTTCAACAAGGGGAGGCCGATTCAAGCATTGCGTGTAGTCTATGCATCACATTATTTTCGCAAGGAACTCGTTGTTTCCATACTTTTGTTTTCTTTTTTTCTGAAACAGAAAGTGCTGCTACTGCCTTTTGTTGTGAAGAAAAAAAAAAGGTACAACAATGGAAGAAAATTAAAACAATACCGATTAACGCTCACCTGTCTCTGCTGGGACCGCTCAAAATCAACGTCGTCATGTCGGCGTCACGTAATGCTTCTAGAATTGTTCACATGCATCCTTTCAACTGTAACGCTTTAGTATGGCTACCGCAGATGCCGTTGAGACCCTGACAGCCAGGCAGTGCTGGAAAATTATATCGAGTAGCGGTTTAAAGTATGAGTCATTTTCTAAAGTGCTACTCATGACACTTGAAGGTTCAGCCTTTCCAGGCTGCAAAGTCACTCTTCTCTACTAGAATGATAAAGAACGACACAATTCAACAGTCACTGAAACCGAAGCGCACAGGGGGTCACTTACTTTTTTTCTTTCCAGTTCCATAAATGGGAGATTAATAAAAGCAAATATAAAAAACAACCACGCTCGACCACATTCCTACTTGGCGTTCGCGGTAATACAGGACGTACTACGTCCGCCGCTATGGACGAGGGTGGCGCTGGTGAGCACTCTCAAGGTCAGGTTACAATACTCATAAATACCCCCGAAAGCAAAATATTGGAAAGCCGTCCCCATAGCTCAGTTGGTGAGTACCGGACGCGAAATTAGGAGGCCGTTGGTTCGGATCCCACAGGCGGCACCTGCTTGTTTTTTTTCTGTTTTTATTAGTCTCGTATTGATGGAACTGGAAAGGAAAAAAAAATAAGACGCCCCCTGTGCCCCTGGTTTCAGTGATCGTTGGCTTCGTTCATTTGTGTCATAACGAGCTCCTCTTTCCGTTCCTTTGACTTCAGAAGGATAAAAAAAAAAAAAACGTCTTGAGCCGACCTTGTCTAGGGTTCGTATTGAGTCATCAATTCTTTTTCTAAAATTGAGGTAGATGGGCAGGTAAAATAAAATCCAGTGGTCGTGCTTTAGTGCTGAAGATCTAAATATGGCCCGATGTGTACACACTGTAGCATCGTATCAATGCAAGAAATACATTATGCTGTTTCATCTTCACGTCTCCCATGTCTTGTCTCCTCTCCTTATTTTTCCATATTTTTGTTTCCCCATCCACTGAGGTTTACACAGCGGAATTGTGCTACCGTATTTTCCGGTGTATAAGACGCACCCTTGTATAAGACGCACCTGCCATATATGCAAGCTGTCACCGAAAAAGTTCATATATAAGACGCACCCGTGTATAAGACGCACCCCAGTTTACCCAGTTAGGCTAGTGAGGCTTAATTAAACACGCTTGCGCGACTATCGCGAAATGCACCGTACTTGTGAGCAATTCTTAAGCAACGCTAAGTGATCGAAAAAGGCAACACTCACGCCATACCCGTCCACGTTTTAGCAAAAAAGAAAGAAAAACGATACAGCTCCCCATATGTCCATAACAACTGTTTATTTCTACTTGAAACCTTCGAACTCTTCATCTTCAGATGCGCTATCAAAAGGTTCACCCATTTCTGGAAGCAACTCGGCTGAAACATGCACTAATTACACGGAGCAAAAAAAGTTGCAAAGGGTGACTAAAAAAGAACGCCGGCTTGTCTTGACAATGGCGAGAAGCGTGATTGTCACCATCTTTTGGGGCTTCTCATTACTTTTGCTTGGGGCCTCCGAAACAGCCGCGCGTTTGTGATCCCGGAAGTTGTCATCCCCGCCGTTTCATGATAAAGATCACCTAGAATGTCGGGCACGGCGGTCCCGGTATTGAAGTATTAACCGTGTTACAACCGCGTTATTGGTTGTGATATTGGTAGGTGAAAAAAGCTGAGCATGAACCGGAGTAATCGATGAACTCGCAAAACAAAAAAAGATGAAAAATTCGCATATAACATGCACCCTTGTATAGGACGCACCAGCAAGGTTTTCGAAAAAAAGCCGCGTCTTATACACCGGAAAATACGGTAATCCTTTATACGGCTTCTACTTTTCACAGTGGCCTTAAGCGAGAGCTGACCTCACTAGTGCAGGTCTGAGGCCACCTTGATAACAGAAGAGCACCCTTGTATTTACAAGCATACCATACTGGAGCCCTCAAGAATAGAAGGAGTCCTTCGACACATATACATCCCAGACCGCAAAGGCGACCACCGCCTATTCGATTCCATAATAAAAAAACTGGGATAGTTGGCAATGATCTAAATGAAGTTTTAACGAATTAATTTCTCTTTAAAGTTCATTTGTCTACGTGAGCGAGATAACTGATGGTGTTTAAAGGTAATGGACTGGATACAAATAGCAGGTAAACGCTGCAAAAGGCGGCAGAAAGTAAGGTGGGCGGATGATATTAAGAAGTTTATGCTGGAGGCAGCAGGGAGTGGACGGGGTTAATTGTAGAAATATGGGAGAGGCCTTCGTCCTTAATTCGGCGTAGACAGGCTGGTGATGACGAAGATACAAATTAAATTTAAATTTTTAGACAAAGTAATTCTTAAAAAATAATTGCACAGTTCAGAAAAGGTGACTTTTTTCCGAGGCCCACACCTAAAGTAAAGGTCAAGGCTCTCCAGAAAAAACACGTGAGATGACACATAATACATACTACCTTCGTTGTGTGCAACGTGCAAAGTTTAATTGCAGTAAATTTTGAAGGAGGGGAGAAACAAAGTTTTTAAGTCTGCAATCAGCCACTTCGGTAACCCGATGCACAACCCTTGTTGAGAAGTTCAATGCATTGATGAGGTAGGCGATAGCACTGTAAGGCGGAGCGCAGGCGGGAGATGTGTGAAACTGAACTTAATTCTGTGAAGAAAAATAGAAATACCACTCAAGCACCGAGAATGTCCAATTCTGCATGTCCAAGAGCAAGTGAGGCGTCGAAATGGTGGCTGCAAAAGCACTTCATGGCATACTAATGTCATGATCATCATCATCATAATCATCATGAGCCTGACTACGCCTACTGCAGGGCAAATACCTCGCCCATGTCTCTCGAATTAACCCTGTCCTGCGCCAGCCGCGGCCACCATATTCCCGCAAATTTCTTAATCTCATCCGCCCGCCTAATTTTCTTCCGCCCCCTGCTACGTTTGCCTTCCCTTGTAATCCACTCCGTTACCCTCAAGGACCAGCGGTTATCTTGCCTTCGCATTACATGCCCTGCCCAAGCCCATTTCTTCCTCTTGATTTCAACTAGGATATCATTAACCCGCGTTTGTTCCTTCACCCACTCCTCGCGCTTCCGGACCCTTAACGTTACACCAACCATTTTTTTTCCATAGCTCGCTGCGTTGTCCTTACCTTAAGATGAACCCTTTTTCGTTAGTAATGTGTCAGTATTAAAAAATCAGCTCCAAGTAACGTCTTCCGTAGCCGCAGGCCTCAAAGCGGAAAATAGGTGGTTCTGTCTAGGAGAGAGCTTTTAATTTCTTGCATCTTCTTTTACCTCCATATTATTGAGGTAACACACACACCGAGCGTCGATACAATCATGCCTCCGGAATTAAGTATTCATATTTTGAGCAATCGGGTGAGAGTTGGGGTGCTCTTACAGAACAGAAGAGCACCAAGATCGAAGACGTAAAGTTTTCTTTATTCACCTGACTTGTTTAATGAGAATTATATTTTATTCATCCTGCATCTACTTCTGAGCCATTGTGTAGTTGTATTACTGTCTTCATGTGTCATTTTCTGCCAGACACAAAAAAGTTCAAAGGCATTATTACTTCCCAGTAGGGCTAGACTAGAGGCGTGGGAGTAGGATATATTTCTCAATGGACGCAAAAAAACATTACGGACGCATTCCGGAGGTTTTAAGAAGTGTCCAAAATGAAAAGAGGTATACGAGGCAGAGCTGAATGAAATTTTGCAAAGCAAATGCGCCGGATTATCGAATGGAAGCACTGCAGCTTCAGAGATTAGCGTCAAAGTCAAGCTGAATTCCGTCCAGCGGCTTCAGTGCCTTCAGCTCTGTAGAGCATGGTAAAGCGCTCATGGCAGCAGTGCACTCAGATCTCATTAGAGGCTGTCAAGAGCACTCCTCGAACTAGGCGAGGTTTTTTATCCCTGATTTTCGAAAGACTGAGAGCCCCTGTGTAATGACTACCTGCAGGGATGCTCACCCTCCTAATCTATGATAAGGCATTCACTCTTTTTTTTTTTACCTTCTTTTCTTTTCTACCGTTTTGCTCAGTCCTGGAACACGTTCCACTCCGTCCTGCTGTCTGCTTGCTTTATTATAGAGCGGTGGCGTTATTCAAAGCGGAAAACTACTATACCACTTTAAAAGCTGTTTACCGGCTTCATGTTCTACCTTCCTTCAGATTTCAGCGGTTTTCTAACGGTTTCGGCCTGCCTGTCATCGCAGCACAGTGGATGATATTCAGTGGCATTGCGTAAATATTACGCATCAGTAAAAGAGGGCATGGTAAAAAGCAGTACGCTGTGGATAGAGTTGAGGCAAAAGCCATAGCTTTCTTCCGGCTTTTTATTCTTAATTTTTTTTTCCCGTACAAAACATACAGGGCAACTAGTTCTCTCCTGCGCTCAACCAGAAAAATGACGAAAATTGTAAACGCTGATGCTTATCGTTCCGAAGTGACCAATGCGCTATGACGAACGCCGTAGTGCAGAGCTCCAGATTAGTGCGGACCACCTGGTGTTCCTTAACATGTACGGGAATCGCACAGCACACTGGCGTTTTTTTTTTTGCATTTCACCGCCCTTCAAATACAGCCACTGTTGCGGAAAGAAATGTTGTTTTCTCTTTAGTATCCCATAGTTTCACGCTAGAGTTTCCGTCCAGATTTCTGCTTGAGGAGGTAGATAGACACTCCCCCAAAACAACTGCAAAGAACCCCCACCCAACAACACCCAGCCACCTCCCTCCCCCAGAAGCTTCCTCTCACAAGAAGCCCATGAGGCAGCGAAACAAAGTAAAAAGCGACGTCACAATCAAATTCACAGGAGCGGAGGGAAGGCAAGCAATGTGAAAGAGAAATGTGCACCAAATGCTACAAGCATACACTTGTCGCATCACATTGTATGATGGCACACCAGATTTTTCCGTCTGACTTATTCGGAGCATCTTCCAGAAACAAAAAAAATATGCTTGCCGGACCCGCAAGGAGCGTGGAAAGCAGGTTTAGTTGCTTTGCGTTTACGTTTAGCAATTTTTTCAGCCGGAAATTTCATAATAGTACTCATTAAGCAGTCCTTACCTAAAAAGTGCCATCAAGCGGAATTGATGTTCGTGCAAGCGAAGCCAAATGTCTAAACTGAAAAAAAAAAGGTCATCTTTACCAATGGCATGCATAAAGCAATAAATAGGCAGGCCAAGCGGTGGGAACACCACTTCCTTTCTAATTGATATCGAAAAGGTACAGCTCAAATTTAGCACGCATTGACGGTGCCTTTTAATCAGCGCTTTTATGTCCCTTATACAGCACTACCATACTGGTAGGATGCACATGCACTTTAATGGAATGAAGACAGCGATGCTCGAATGTCGTGAGTTGTCAACGCAGATATTAACGAGCACTTCGATAATGGGAGTTTTAGATTTTTCCTACCTTGACTATGCTCGACACACGACGAATGACCATGTTCCTTCATTGAATTCGAGAGCTGAAACCCACGTATTTACGTAAGACGTAACTCTTTATCATAAAGCACGCAGCTCACTAATCTGTCTATGACACAATTCGCCTTTTAGAATTCGACTAAGCACAACAGCTTTAAAGTCGAAATCGGTGACAGAATGATTGCTTAAAGAGAAAGCCTCGACTTAATTGTCCAGTTTGCACAAATTGACAGGCAGAGACAGCACAGGCGACAGTAGCTGTTACATCGGCGAAGATAATTGCATCGACCTGTCGACATACATGCCGCCCTTGCAATAGCGCGTACTGCTGACGGGCAGCGCGCATTCTTAATATTTTGAAGGTTTCAGTGGGCGAAAAATTTTAATTGTTTTCGGTTTAGCGAAGTCGAAGAGCGGGTGAGCGTTGTCGCCATGTACCACTTTTCAGCTTTTAAAAAGGGTTTCGTGACTAAAATTTTGGCGTCGATGGACGCAGTTCATGCGCAGTGGTATGCTTCAATATGCGGCCTAATGATAAATGCAGCACTTCTCGAGAATTGTACGATGCTCAGGCATTCAATTTAACATAGGCTGTAGGTATAACGTGCCCTCGTTTTTTTTTTTCCTGAGCTAGCATTTGAGCTTCTCACAGCACCCCAGGACTGCAGAAAAGCCTACTATGATGATACGGACGGCAAGATTTCAAATTTTTGCTGCCGTCAACCACATCGTGTCGTGCATAGTTCGACTTTGCCAACCAGTGCTTGGTGGGCTTTGCTTCCGGTGGCGCTGGTTTTCTTTCTTCAAAGCAAGCGTTTATGCGTTGGAAACATACCGGTGCAGTAGACGACGTTTATCTGTCTGTATTGTTAAGCCCTTGTTAGGGTTTTTGCTTCTCCCCTTTCAACATCAAAGCGGTCAGTGGATGCGAGATACTGAAAATAAATTTTGATGTGACTTGATTTGACTATACGTCATCATGCGCTCCCACTTGGTGCTTTGCGGTGCGGAGAAGCTTGAAGGCCATAGCAATTTTAGTCGGTGATTATATAAGCATTTCAGATGCTAGCCCAAAAGAAGTTCGCTAGGTTTACTTTCAAGTTTAGCACATTCTACTCATTTAAGATTCTAAGACCTCTGCAGCAGCTTTCTGAATGGCAGCTGTTAGCAGGCTGCATTCGGTAAAATCAGGCAGCGTAGCCACTGACTTTAGTTCTTCGGTTTTCCTTTTGTATTTATCTAGAGTTCACCTAATCATCCCATGGTAGTAGAAGTTACCATTTCTCGGCTTACTCAGGGCGTGAAATAGAAAGAGAATCTTTTTAGCAAAGAGACCACGGTGCTTGGAAACCTGTTCGCGCAAACTGGCACAGACCACGACAAACATGGCACACAGACATTCTTGTGGTCAGTGTCTGTTTGACCTTAACCTATTTACAATGTCGATATGTACCAACTTGTCCAAAAAGAAGTTCTAATGTGGCAATGGAAAGACTGTTAGTTAGCGGACTCAGAAAATCACCCTAAAAGTTAGCCGCGAGTCCACTATTTGTCACGCACCTTAAACAAAACCTCTACCCATGTACTCACAAAATCGCACCTGAGCCACTCTTCCAGCTCTCAGTCTAACATTTTCGCATCACGAGGGTTTCATCTTTACCATTAAATGCAGGCAAACTGTACAGCCCGTAAACAAATTTTCGAATGCTTTGCTTGCGCACACAGATATTTGCGCCTGAGAAGTTGCTTGGTTGCAAAGATGGCTGGAAAAAGCGCACAAGCAACTTAGGAAAGAACGCGAAGTAGAAACAAGAATGATAGCTAAACAAATCGACTGCACGTTTTTACGGGAATAAAAGCCGGAACGGTTGCAGTCTGAGTTTTTGTGCTTCTTAACACCGGTACACAGCGGAAATATTCACGCCAGCAGCCGTGTGATTACGCTGCAGAGAGTCAGTACCAAAACCACCAAACCTGCAACACTCCCTTGCTTAAGGATCCAATCGCCGGAGCTATGTGGAAAAGTGCTTCTACGCTGGACTCTGCCCACATGATAACTCCGAACGAGCCTCGGTTCAATGCAAAAGAGCACTAGCGGAAGAGCGGATTATGTCGATTGTGTGGATGCCAGGGACGTCAAAATAAAGAGCTCCTACAACAAAAGCTTTTCAAATTCTGTACCCTGGAGGCTTTCGAGACTCCAAACAGCCAAGAAAATGAGAAATGCTCGCTTTTGGGCAGCCCAGAAGCAACAGATTTATCGATCATTTCTTCCTCTTTTGTAAGCCTAAATTCCTCTGAGAAAAAGTTTTGTTTTCGCTTCCCGAAGAAAATAAAATCAACCCGCTTTCCCATTATGCAACAGCCGAGCTCCTCGCCGTTGAGAACACTTCTTGGCTATTACTCTCCATTATTTGCCGGCATATGAAAGGAGACAATGCGCACTACGTGATAAATCAGGTGAAACCGCAGTGAACGTTTTCAAAAGCTGCGCTTTGTGGAGTGTTCGAAGCAGACATTCATTACGGTAGCCATGGCGCGCCATGTCAAAGGCATGAGAGGCTATACAAGGAAAGCATTGTTAATCATTCTATGGAACACATCGATTGCTGTCATTTCAGCCAAGGGTATTTGTTTCGGAAGCTTACCTAGTAAAGTATTAGATGAGCGTCCGTTAAGAGCTTAGAATCGCGAGGAGAAAGGCAGCTGTTTTGGTAGAATTTTTTATTTGCTACTCTTCGTTTTTGCCTGTTCCTCCGGATAAAACGAAATCTACGCCTTTGATTATTTCATTTATCATGTGCTTATGAGCTCGCAGGCTGCCCACTGCAGCTGGCGGCCTTTTATTAAGAGAAATTAGTCGTTTCTCATAGATATATTTTCCCACTCACTACTGTAAACTAGAACAAAAAGTCTCTGGACCTTATAATTATCCTCCACGTGTAGTTGTTTTGAACGCGTTCTAGACTCGGAACCTATATTTAATTGCAAATAATAAAACAACTGACACCAACTTTGGGCGAAGTATACCGGTAGAAAAAAGGTGGAGGAGTGCAATAACGATCGAGTCCTGATTATTACAAGGGCCATGATTATTGCAAGGGTAGACAAAAATAACTTGAATATTTTTTTTTGCAAAATAAATGCCTGTGAGGGAAAGCAGCAATCTAGCATGGTCTCAAGCTTGTTTGAAGCAGATGCGCCAGAGCTTGACCACTATTTTTATATTGTTCGTGCTCAACTAGGTTGTTCAGGTTTGCAATTCTGGCTTTACACTTTCTACGTATCTCAAAAATGCTGGAGTGATCCACATGTAGTGAATTGATTTCTTGTCTTCATAACAGAAAATAGGAATAGAGGCGGAGCGTTTCTCGCACGTGGGAGCTTCTAAGCGGAGAGTCATCAACTCTATATTCTAGTGACGCCACCCTTCGAGCTGATAGATAGTAACAAACTTTACAACCTTACGCAGCTAACGTATATTCAATGCGGAACTGTGTGCGACATTACTGATAATTTAATCGCAATTTTCAGTTTACTTTTTACCTCATCCCCGTATATGTGAAATTTGTTCAATTGATGAATTTCCATCCCTCTCCTTTGAATTCCTTGTTTTTTTCTCTGTTTGTTCTGTTCTTTATTGAACAAGAACCTTGATTTCGGCAAAACTCTCTCGCCCCTCGTCACCCCTCATCACCTCTTTGTCAAAGCGCGTCTTGAACGAAACAATAAATAATATGGAATACAGAGATTATACTTGGTATGGGTGCCAAAAAAGGACTGCTTCGCTTTCTTGATTTCTTGATGGGAGTTTAGGCACTATACCCTCCTTCCTTAAAAGAATATATCTGCGGCTGCTGGGTTCGGCCAGCGTAACAGTACTACAACTGAAAGCTTTGCGAAGCCTGGAATACATTTCTTGATGGAGAAGAGTCCAAATAAGGATTGCGCGAGAGATTTTTCTTTCTCCTCATTTTGCCATCCCTCAGGGGTAATGTGCTTATTTCGAGGCGTATATATGGCGTAGTATGTACGAACCGAAAACCGAGTGATGTGAAATCTCCAGTAGCATAGAATACATATCGACATAGACCACATTGTTCTCCTCATATTTCTATCCCTCAGGGTATTGTGCATGACTCGAGGCGTATATATGGCGTAATATGTAGAAACCGAAACCACAGTGATGTCAAATCTCTAGTAGCATAGGATCCATATCGACATAGACGACATTGGCCAATAGGCATGCTTCCAATAACCGCATCCCATCTCTCGAAGTGCTCTCCCGCGTCCTTATAACATTAGTTCGCACGCAAAAAAAAAACTAAACCAAACGAACATGAAAACATGCCATTCTCATTCGTCAAAACGTTATTGCGGTACCTAGTGTGCTCACGTTATTAAGTTGTCTGCGGCAATAGGTATACTACAACAATTATTGCGACAGTAAGGGGCTGGGTGGCTTCATAATAGCTTGATTCTTGACTCTAGGGATGGGTGGTAAATGTTTCAAGTATATAATGGATCAAATTTCTTTTCGAGACTTTGTGTCATTCTAAAATGCAAGCGTTCGTGTTCAGAGCTATTCTTCAAAAGAAAAACACATCAGAGCAATTGCAAATTAGTTGATGGAATCGCTGTTTGTTTTCTGAGAACTAAAACAGTACGCTAAGGCAGCGCAGATACGCAGCTTTGTTATACCGTTCACTTAAATTTAAAAGGCGATATTTGAAATTGGCACAGAAGTACAAACATTGTGCGCTTTTCTGACTGACCTGAATGCTGATATCGAGCTTGATACATGCGCTGTGTCATCAAATAGGACAGTATATATTTCTTGATAAGCAGTCTTCTAATGAGGCAACATCATTTCTGCATTCTTTTTTTGACGGCTACACGAGATAACGCGCATTGACATTCAAGAAAGGTGAGCTCTGATCACTTCGTGACACACATTTTAGATTGCAGCACATTCTGCTTCTGTAAGTTAATGACCCGCGCCAGTCAGCGAAATAACTATTTTTCTCTGGTTAAACAAAATGTCCTTAATGCTTTTCACGCTTCCTTCATTACAACTTTGCCGCTGCATTCGCTAGCGTAGACTGTCAAATGGCATACAATAAACAGATAATATGTTTTTCAAGCGAACTTGCCTGTGCTCTATATTCTCTAAAAAAATTTCGACTTGCACAGATTATGTGTAAATTGTTTTTTACTTTACAGTACAGCTTAACAAGAAAATGGAATGTTGAGACTACACCTTGGCCATATTTTGAAGAAGCATTTATAAATCCATGGAAAAATCAGTATATTATCGCATTCACAGAAACAGATAAAAGACATGTGCATATTGTCTCTTGTGCCATTGGTGACGGTGCTGCTCAGAAGGAGTTGCAGAGGCTTCGCCAGTGTGAGCACCGAATTGGTGGAAATCGCCTTTACAGAAAAAGATTTTCAATAACTCATTATTTATTAATGATCCCTCGAACGAAAATTTCACTAGTTCATTGCGTATAGAAGTTTAAGCCTTTTAAGCCTCAAGTTAGAAGAGGCACAGCGGGCCGGAGTTCTGATAGAGACCACTTGAATAAGAGAGCTATTGACGAGGGCTATTTACTAAACAGTTACTCACGCCTCTGAGAAATCCAAGAAGAAAAAGTATGGAATATGACGTCTAACGCCATTCTCTAAAACACTGGTACAGTCGAAGGCTCACAAAAAATAAACGGCATGCTACTGTATTGGAACTTAGAGTTAGCACGGCTCGGGACTCTTTTCAGTGTATTATTTTCATTACATTATAAGCGTACTCATAAGGGATTTCATTGAACAGTGAATGACAGGGAAAATATTCCTGTGCCTCTAATTAAACTCTGATCACTCGCCTGTACGCTGCACATTGAGCAGACAACAAACGCCTTCATGTAGGCTAGGAATCCGCACGTCTAGAACGGAATCCGCTTATCTGCACAGTGCTAGAACGGAGTGAGATTGTAAATTGGCAGCACAGTTCCTTGACAAAAATTTTGACAGCAAATATGTTGTCGTGCACATTCCTAGAGGATAAAATGATAGGGCCCGCCCAAAGGACTTCTCCCAAAAATTTGTTCCGACCGTGGAGCCTTAGTTACATATCTCTGCTCAGCCTTTCGCTTAAGTGACTCTGACGGGCAGAACGGCGTACGAATGCACAGACCGCCCGCATACATGTTCTCTCGTTTACTGAGGAAGCGCTCTGTTGTCGCTCTCAGCGGAAGCGGCAAGACGAATGTGAAGACGCGCAAGCCAGTGCGGCCTTAACTCGGCTGGAGAAACTGGAGTGATGTAACAAAAGTAAAAGCACTGAAGCTCCGCGGTGGAGCTCATTAGTCGGTTCACTTTCGCGCCATGTCCTCAATAATTGCTGAAAGCATGATCTAGCTTTAATCATAATCTCGCGCTGGAATTTCGGTATATATATCTCCCAGTATTAAGTCCAAACAGAAGACAACACCAGCTATAAACTTCAGTTCAGTTTTAAACGCTACTTTTAAACAACTTTCGCGTCCTACTACTAGGCGGCATCCCCGGTACCTCCTTGTCGCTGTTGTCGGTCGAAGATGACTTCTACTTTTCGTGCCTCTGTGTTCCTCCTTTTCCTATGGGCGCTGTTTGTTATTACTGCCATGACTGCAATGAGTGTGCATTGTGAGTGGTATTTATGCTTATGCTGTGTAAATGAGCTCATGATAAACACTTGTGTTCCTCACAGTGTAATTGCCTTCTTTGTTGGCGCTCTGTTTGTGACTCATGTATTTAGACGAGCAAAATACCTTTATGCCGGCTGGGAAACGCTGCAAACTAAAGTTGCACTGCCAAGAGCCCTGGCTGGTGCCAGTGGCGGCCAACAAAGCAGTCCCAATCGGTATAGACCCGTACAGAAAGGATAACCTTCTCCTGTATATATATCACTGGAAGCAGCCCTGACTGTATATGAATTCACTGCTCATAAACTCATCATTTTCAGGGTAGAAGTGCTTGATTCGGAACATGCGCAAAACAGGAGTAGTTTGCCCTCTTATTGAATCATAAAGTGGCGTTCACAGCTTATGCGAACGGAGAACGTTCCAGGAACATACCTTTCCCGAAAAACCATTCCTTTTTTTTTTTATCTTCCATAACACTGCATGCTACGTCACGAAAAAGCAGATATTTCGAGGAAGTGCAGATATTTAGAGCACCAAAGAGAGCGATTGTAATGTGTTCCGCTTAATGCTGTGCCTGCGCAAAGTAGACCAAATGGCAGGAGGCTACTGTATGAATGTTGATGAAATACATTCTTTCTAAAATGAAATGTTGGACATTTTGTGTTTTTGAAAGACAGCAGTGGCTGTATTCGCGTACTTCACAGGCGCCTTATCATACTAGAAAGAAACTAAGCTAAATAGTTTGTTACATAACCTTAGCATGAACTTTCGGTTTGTATATGGCTTCTACCCGGATCGGAAGAAACGACACTTATTGCTCTTAAAAAAAGACACGGCTGATTAAGCCCTTGAGATGTATTGAGGAAGTGCACCAATCACCTTAGGCCGCGACATAACGACGCAATCATTTCTTGCTAATCAAAACAACTAACAAAGCACGTCATGCAAGACGCAATATACTTTTCATTTACGACGCCAATATACCATCAAAATACCCCTCTGTAACCGAACACAAAGGAAAGCTTCCTGAAACGTCCTCTAAATCGGCGATGTGCGCCAATGCAGTCAATGCAGTCAAGCCCTTATGCCTATCTCTAATTTGTTGATATATTGTTTATCATGACTGCATGTTTCCCTTGTTACATTTGTTATTAATTCACCGTATTGTTGATTTATGTTTTTATCATGATCGTATGTTTTCCTATTTGTTTCCTTTGGCTATTAATGTAGTGTATAGTATTTTTCTCCCCCGTTACACAATAACCAAGGGCACTGTTAGGTATTTAAAATAAATAAATAAATAAACCCTCTCACTTGCTATCAGCCGAGCATCATTTTCTGAGTGAATGTACTTTCAGTGAGAAATCGTCCCTGGATTCTTTCAAGCCGAACAGTGGCATTGGGGGGAATGCGTTGACTCGTGGGGAGTGCCCATGCCCTACGCTCTGCGGATACGAATGTGGCAAGGGGAGAAAGGGCAGGTCGGATTCTCGGTCGTCCTCGAAACCATTCATTTCCATTCGTACTCCTCCGCTATCATCATCCCTCTATCGAACTTCGCAGAAAGTGCATTCATTTATCCTCCTCTTTGTATTTGGTAGCTAAGATTTAAACGAGTGACACTGACGCTGAGCTTTCTTGAAATCTTCAGGTTTTTTTATTTCGATCCTGATCCCTTTTCGCCAGTGGCTCACCAGTTGTTTCCACAATTCGAGGATGGTAAAAGCGGCCCGTTTCTTTACCTGGCGGCGTGTTCAATTCACGTAAGCAAAGACGCACTTGGGCTTTCGCAGAATCGGGAAGGCGGGGTGAAGATTAGGTTGCGTTTAATCGTAGAAAAGCTCTGAACACAAAGTCGTGACATAGTTTCAATCTCCATATGTTTTTGTCGTGGTGCAAAACATTTCCCATCTTCACATATAGCCATGATAGCCAAGCGTCAAGATAGCCTCAAGGTCGCCACTCGAAGGATTAAGTTCAATAATCATACAACTACCGGCATTCTTCTATTTTCATCCCTACTTCTTTAATATTCAGCTTACATTTTGAACGTGAGGTGCGAAATTTTTTGGAATACACTCATTTTCTTCATGAGAGGACACAACGACTAGAAAAGAAAGCATCTCAAGCGCGGCAATTATAAGTGGCACAAAAAGAGACCTTCAGAAGCAGGTATCTTAGCGGGAACAATCATTAAAGCTACATATTGTCAGCCCGGCAAGCACAGCACCCAGCACCTCCACCAAATATCATTGCTTCACGTACACGATGGCGGCGAGAACAGGTGAGAGCAGGGGCACAAAAAAACAGGCAGGTTCGCCAACAGCAACTTCACCGTCGGCTCTGGGCGATCGCTCTTTGTTTTTCTCTTTCAGTCGTTGCAATATAATATCAACTTATGCTTAGATGGTAATATTCGAAAATATAAACTTTAGAACTACAATCTTCAGCACATACGAATATTTGGCTTGCCCCTTTTTTGGGGCAGAGTATTCAAAGAGGCCTCAAGCTGAGGTTAAATACAGACAGTCAATTAGAAAAATGTGAAAAGCTTGAGTGCGCCAGCCTCTTCACATTTATTTTTACGGCAGCAGTATGTAGATACGAGTGGTACTTATTCCTGGATGGGAACCTCAATGAAAGCAATGATCTGCGTCACCCATTACTTTCGTAAAATGATGGAGCTCTACCTAACTTTTGTTTTAAGCTCATGCTGACAACAGGATTGCGAAAGAAAGTACAAAAATCAGTTACTTTTGTTAAACGATGCATTTCAGGCTATTCATCTGGCAGAACTGACTGATCGTAGGCAAGTTCTTCAAACTATGTGAGAGTGCATAGAAACGAGGACACAGAGAGACACAGATATCAGAAGCGTTCATTTCCTACTTGTAATTGGGTGCTCGTGTAAACTTTCTTTTGTCCTTACTCGTAACTGCTCATTCCTTATCTTAAAAAATGCAGCACCCTCCAGGCCAACCGTCCACGATCTTAATCGTTAGTAAAATATTTTCTCGAAACGATTGATTATGGTCATCATCGAAGTGGAAGTTTGGGGGATTTTGTACTACATTATCGGAAGAGCGCAAAGACGGGGACGGGAAAAGAAGACGAATTATGAAATTGTGATCAATTTTGATTACAATACCTTCTCTTTCAAAATTGTACTTTGGAGGAGTTAAATATTTCGACAAATATTATACGAAAATCATTTTCCTATTTACGATTGCGATGTATAGTAGCCACATATGATGGCTCAAAAGAGTAGTTCTATTCTTTCTTGCCACACAGCCTGTATAATTGAATCTTAGATGCGTTCATGTCCGTGCCCTGTTTTCTATTTATCCCCACTGCCATTCTTTAATCTGAGAAGTCTGAAGCAAACAAGAACGAAGTATGCATACACATAAATAATTTTCTCTACATGTTTTCGTTTGTCAAATGCACTTTTTAGAGGAAAAGAACTTTGCCTCTTGTCTTTCGCGGGTTTATTGCCGAAAGCGTATTTAGGCCTTCGCTAGTTCACGTGTAGTTTACGGGGCATTCACGCAAAGGCATATCGACGTCTTTAGAAACATCAACGTCCACATGAAGGAAGTTTCTTTTTGCCGGATACACGCACGTACCGTTAATTGCGCTATAGAGTCCGCAGGGTGCACATGTTTAATTTTGCTCTTGCGAACGATGTATAAGTGCCGAATAATCAGCATTTTTTTTCCAATATTGCCGATAATGGCATGAAGTTCCCGAAGCTTATTCTGTTCCCAAGTTTTGTAATAGCAGAACTTTTCATGCACAAATATTTTATGCCCCGGTGGCCCATTTCGCTGCTTTGGGCTAAGTACCAGGTGCCAAAAATGTAACAAGATAATTTTTTCAGCAAAAGTTGATCCGTACGGACTGCATACCAGAAATTGCGGTAATTTAAATCGTCACATTTCTCATAAGTGGCACGGAGACGCAGTAAAACACTCAAAATATGAGCCTGAAAACTTATCGACAGCGTGCAGGGCAGCACAAAGTATTGGAATTGAAGAACAATAGAAAGACGGTGGCGGCGATCTGGCCAGCACGCGTCTCGGCCACCGTGACAACGATGGGGCAAGACTCCTCAAATTTACCTCGTGCAAAGTGCGCATAAGAGCTTTTAATAAACAATATTGTTCAATCATTAAAAAAGCGGCAAATGTAAAGAAAAGTCACGTGATTATGCGAAAAAACATTGAAGAGCTCAGAGACAAGTAAATAAGGCCCGCTTGTTAACAACCCTTGGAAAACAAAGCCTTGGATCAAGTAAGTGAATTGATTGCAAAAAAGCTCCAAAAAAATTCTCGGCGACAGTCTAGTAATCCGGTGCCAGGCAGCTTAGCGCATCCGACCGTTTGTTGCAAAGTTGACGATCAAAACAGAATATTACCTTATACCAAAAATATTTGCGCAGTTGTGAACCTCATGTGCATTAGGGTGCTCTTTTATCATTTGAGCAAAGTGAGGCAACAGCGTGTGGTGGCGAAGGAGCGTTTGTTTGCAGAACTTTGCAGTGATTCGCAGCTACATTATCCTTCTGTTTTATCCCCTATTGACTTAAAAGTGGAGAATGAAGGAAAAACTGCGAAGTAGTGTTCGACAGCCCGCGTACGCGAATCCGCTGTCTGGGTAGAAAATAAATTTGAGAGCGAAAGGCACATGCGCCGCTATCTTTCGCAGACACTGTACTGACCATCACGGCACTGCGTTGTAGCGTTTTAGATTAAAAAAAGAGAAATATGAAAAGGAAAGGAAGTGCAGACGGATAGAAAGGGAATGAAATGATGGAAGGAAAAAAAAGGGAAGAGAAGAGAAATAAAATAAAAATAAAAATGTAAACAACCGAAAAAGAATGGAAGGGAAAGCAAGGCAAAACAAAAAAGAAAAGGGTCAAGGAAAGAAAGAGGAAAGTGAAAGGGTAAAGAAACGTTGAGTGATAGATTGCAATTGATCTCAGGAAGTTAAGCGGCTCCTTTAAAGTCTGTGCACAATGCCATTAACGCTACATGAAAACCTAAGGCGCATCGCCGTACTGCTGGCTTCGCAGTTAACACCTCAAAACATGGGAGACGAAGAAACATGGAGGTAGATCAGGGAGAATCTGCATTTGAGTAATTTTTCGTCATTAAACTCTTTTAGCCTTGAGAATTAAGGTGTTCACCCGGTGATGGCGGTTGGATTCATGTGTGAAAAAAATATATGCTGTTAGCTAAACGAGCGCTTTAAAGCTCTGAACAATTTCGAAAATTCTTAGCTGCCCCTGGAAAATCGAAGCAGCTGAGACAGCTCAGAGAAAATGGTTATTGCATGTTCGTGCAATCAGCGTCAAATTAAACGCGAACAGGATAACTGAGATGCGAACTACAAAACTGAATGACATGACACTAATGAAGCAGAATACTAGAACGATTAATTTTTCCACCGAAGGCGTAAAAACTGCTGTTTCAAAGTGTTGAAGGCCACGCCTAGATTTACTCTCCATTTTCTAATATTTTTAATTGTTTGTGTTCACGTTTCATTTCACCTGGAGTTAAACGAAAAGAACAAACCTTGTGTATTTACGGTAAGTGCATTGCTCTGAATTTGTCCTTATAAAATAGAGCGCTCAGTCTTTGTGCTCTTAGAAAAAACAAGCGTCGGGCAGCAACAAAGCGAATAGTAATCACTGATGCATAGACGAGACCGCAGTGGTGGCCTAGTCGTTCGAGCACCCGCCTCGCAAGCGGGAGGTGCGGGGTTCGATTCCTAGTGCCACCGTGTATCCAACATGAACGCAACGGGCTTTCCCCTGCCTGGTGCTCGGCTTGTTTAGGCTGAAATGCCTGGAAATGGGTCACTGACACCACCTTAAGTATAAGAAACAGCCTTGCGCGAGCTCTTTGGCCACAGATGCCCTCGCGACACAAAAATTCATCATCATCATGCCCCGACGACTAGCTTGATCATTTACCTATTAGGGTGACCATATTTCCAGCATCAGAATTTTTTTCTTTTGTTCTGCAAGGAATTAGAAACTGGCCTTGACGCTGAAAATAAATAAATTCAAATACACGTGCCCATCGAGGTGTAGCCCATAAAGCAAGCCCCGGTTAATAATCGCTTGGAAATGCGACAAATGAAAGTTGATAGCACTGCTCTATCTGTGTAAGCCACGTGAATGATGAACGGAACGCCGCTTACTTGCTGGACAAGTACCTATCAGACCCCAGATAAACCGGGCTTGTATTCCAGCACGATGCGAGCCGAAAGCTACCGCCAGATGCGGTTCTAGGCTGGCACGCTCCTCACCTCGACGTAGAACCTGTGGGCACCCTCGTATCCCGGACTTCGTTCACAGACAAACGACTCAGACGTAAAGACATCTCCTAGCTCCTCTAGTTTCCCCACCGCCGCTGTCATCTCTCATGCTTGAAAACTTGGGGAGCACTTATTAAGCCACGTGTCTGTCTAGTTAGAAGAAATGCAAAAGCAAAAACCAGAAGTGAGGTCCCTTGCTCAACGGCGGCCCTTCCTCTACGCTCATTTACTTCGCAAGTCGCGCGAGCGCCTGGGCACATCGCAGTATATGAAGGTGGAATATGCATCCCAGCCTTCGTGCGGCGCGTTGCCTGGTCCAGCCCACAACCGTGCACTGCGTCTCCTTCTGGCTTAGGGAAAGTTTTTCGAGTTCTTTTCACGAAGGCAGGAGGAGAGCCAGAGCAAAGGCCCTTGAAGCCAAGCTCGAAGGCTCGGAACACACAACCTATGTAGACGCGGCGGAATACGAAGGAGGCGACTCCTTTGTGGTCGTGGCCGTGAACGACTCGGGTGAAACATTAACGGCCGGTTCGGTCAAAACAAAAAACTCAGGGACAGCGGAGGAGGCGGCTATCGCCATGGCAATGGCCAGCACCAAAGCAGTCACCATAATTAGCGACTCCAAGGTGGCTATCAACAATTTTGCGCGGGGTATGATCTCCCAGGAGGCAGAACGAATATTAAGACATAAAGACTGGGACCAAAGAGAGGTGGAACTAATATGGGTGCCGGCACACTCGGGGAACAGGGGAAACGAGTTGGCTCACAGTATAGCTCGAGGTTATGTCAGCCGAGCAGTGAGCCGGGTCGAGTCCCCAAATTTCACGAGAGATGCATTCATATCATTTCACGAATACACCAATCAGTTTAAGCTGGAAAGGAGGATCTATCCGCCACCAGACAAAAAGCTCGACAAAAGCCAGGAGGTAACGTGGCGTCGGCTCCAGACGCGAGCCTTCTTTAGCCCGTCGAGACTAGCACACATGTATCCAACACAATACAACGCTACTTGCAAACAATGCGGCGAGATAGCCGGATATGACCACATTTTATGGAGCTGCAAAAAGGCGCCGCCACCGGCGGACCTACTACCAGTCCCTTCTCTAGAGCGGTGGGAGGCTATACTGGCCAGCTCAGACCCGTTGACGCAAGTCCGGGCCACTGAGTGGGCTCACGAGGTCGCCAAGAGCCATGGGCTCGAAGCCACCTAGTATAATACCCACTAGGGCTCAGTGCTGACAATAAACGTTTTCCAATCCAATCGAGTTCTTCACGCTGCTCAAGGCTTTAGGAGGAAGCGAATGAGACGCCGACGCGTGCTTCAACTCTGAAAATTTCCCTAGTTCATTTTCATCGTTCAAGCTTAGGGCAGCAAGGAACTTCAGCCACCGAATAAAGCTCGTAACAAATGTGGTATATGAATGTTCGTGTCATGTTATACCTGTTATACATCGATAGAAAGCATCGCATATCTCAGCTAAGCATCTCTCCCTCCGGGGTGAAGAGGGCGTCAGAACTCGGCGCGGTGAGAATCGATATTCTATACCAATCAAAAAGTGTGTTTGAGATTGTGTACTGCTTCGGTATTTTCAACCTCAGAAAATACAAAAGAGATTGACTTCAGAAATATCAACAATTTACCTGCAGCACCTTGGTGCTGTTCGTTGGCAGTCAATTTCTATCATTTTTTGAAAAACCTATTACATACTGGCTCTGAACTCACCATCATAAAGGCATTCAGTATGTTTTTTTTGGCATGCTGCCGTTTTGTTGCCGACCAATTCCAATTATTTCCTGTAGCTTACACTTCGAGCCATGCCACTTTCAAATCAAAGAACTTACGAGGCAGAAATATTAAATGGCCTCACCTCTTCATCACTAATTAATCTGCTTTGTAGCAGAGAGGAAAGGAAAGCAGTCAGTGTGCTTCGAAATCTGTCAAACCGTAGCGTTATATCTAATAGTACCGTTTCTCTCCTGTTCCACCCTTGGTAGCATAAACTTCAGCTGGGTGCCACTATAGCGACAAGTTTATGAAACTCTTTAATAAGGGACTAATCCCTCACTCACATGCATCCATGCGCAGCCATACGCCTACAAAGGAAAAATATACAGCTTCCACAGGAATTTAGAAACTCAACAAAAATTCCTCCTGGTCCGGGATTCAAACCCAGGACAACGCCTCACCGGTGCAGTCTCTACCAACGGAGCTAAGGGAACGGCTAGCGTGTAAAGCTGTGTCTCGTCACCATAACCAGGCGGCCAAAAGTTTATAAACCGACTGGCTTCTTCATGCTGTGGAAATGAATTCTTCAATTCATTAGAGTACGCATGGTATAATTGCGACGGAACCGTATTTGAACCACGGCGCTGGGTGCCGTTTAATCTTCTCCATTCAAGACTAAGCTCGTGAAGCAGAATAAAAGACGAAGCTCGACCGTCATAAACACACGGACGTCAGAAAGCATGGTGACAGAGGCATTATAGTTAGCAAAGATCAGCTAATAACTACAATGTAATCAGGTTAGGCGAAGGTAACGGTGTGAGTGTTAATTTCTTTGTGGACGCCCACTTCGCGTGCACACGTGCCTGAATATCACCCCAAACAGTCACGCATCGCAAAATCTGTTGCACACCTGATTAAGTTTTCATTAAAAGTCGGTTTTGCTTAAATGATGGTTACGACGTCTCAGAAAACTGAGAACTGCGAAATACGCCTAGTCAAACATCAGGCGCATACCCAGGTTTTAACCAACTGGCAACCAAAGTTATAGGCGCTTACACACGTGGGACTGGGCTAAAGTTGCACCTCTGAAAAGGAAATGAGCTGGACCTCTTTCCTCAGAACCATCGTGCTAAGTTTCAAACGGCCACAAGTGCTAACTAAGCTGAGGCTTTATTACTACCTTGAGAGCGTGGCTTCCCCGAGGAAGTTGTAATAACACCCCTTAACGACTGGTTCCGAAGTGCGAAACAAAAAGGTAGGTTGGAAACTGAAAGCTTAAAGAGCGGCTCTGTGCGCCTCGGGTGTGTGGTTAGGAGGCGTTTGAGTGATCTAACTGCACTTATATTTCGGTGTTCCTTTAACGATAGGTGAGACGGAGACTCGGGAGTGAAGATAAGCATTGCAGTGTTCTTCAAGAAATATGAACCTACGTTCAGGAACACCCTGACTTGCTTCAAAAGCCAAAATGTCAAGTAGTACCGCTCGTCGATCAAACTGAATTTTGTTTCTTATGAAATGAAACTGCATCTACATGGCATTTTTTTTAGTTTTCGTCTAAAGGGTAAGTCTAGTGCCTTTGTGCAAGCAGTACTGAGGACATAAACAATATGGGCTTATATCGGTTTGCCACAACGTTATAACCTCCAAAACGTTACTGTCGTTGAGGACTGTGGCTTCATAACCTTTACAAGACCAAAAAGCAAAATAGTGGTGCCGCCATCACCGACCCATTTTGCAAGCAAAATGTTCCCGTCGACCCCGATTTTTGGGTGCGGACCCTAATGACTATAGGCTTCAACGCGAAGCACTTCTAAACGCCGTAAACTGGTTCTCTTCGGTGTAAGCGTTGCAAGTTTGAAGTTAGTGGCGCCAAAATTTTTAAATTGCACATTCTTAGGCATAAATTTGTGTTTCGCTGCTGGTCAATCCTGAGCTTAAGAAGAAAAACGCACGCAATAAATTTTCACCCAGGACATAAGTTGAACGAAGTAGTCCTCAATGTGCCTTTGAAAATAGCCCTTGTTGGCATTTTAAGTGAGGAAGGGCTTATTGAAAATTATGATGCAGGAAGGTTGGTAATTTAAAACCACGTTATTAACTTTCTCTGAAAATGACAAAGAAATGGTCGCTCCAACCTAAGCAAAGCAACCGCGAAAAGTAGATCACTGGATGAACTAAACACGCAAAAAAAAGAAGGGCAAGGCATAGCTAGATGTCATACAGTCGCTCCTTGTGGTACCGTATTCGTTCCGCTAATGTGTTACGGGCGGTACAAGTACAACAACAAATAATATTTTGCTTTTAAAGGATGAAAATACAAAACGCTGCCGTCAGTTTCGAACAGGAGGCTAAATTGCAACATTTTGAATGAATCTACAAAACGTTAGGTTCAGCTGGTTTTTTGGAGGGGTTTTAGGCAGGTGAAAAAGATTTCTATTCCGGTTCTGTCAAAAAGCACTCAACATATGTTCGGCATATTTGAATGCGCTGAAAAAAATGCACTCACATATCAGAATGAAAGCCATGCTAACATCAAACAGGAAACGCAGCTGACCGACTTAGGTTGCAAGCGAGTTAAACTAATGCAGAGCTCAAGGCTGGTTGCTCCTACCATGAATAACTTTTGGCGAGAGAACATTCAAAATGGACAGTCAGTTATTCGAGACACTGAGCTGGGTACTTTGCGCGTCCAGTTGCCACTTATATCCGTTATCTTAGTAAGGCACAAGCATCGTGAGGTGCCTGTGATAAAGATAGAAAATATAACTCAGGCAGGCTAACCAAAACTGCCATCACTTCGCCACAATAGACCAACATGTCGCTTTATCATCAACGCTTAGCCTTGATCCTTCCTCGATTCTAACCAAAACAAAGAAGAGGTCCCGCTCCCTGCAGAAAAAAACCTAATTTCCCTCTCAGGATAAAACTCTTCCATTATCTTCCACTTTTGTGCTATCTGGCATCAGAAATTAAGTCTGTTTTGAAGGGTGCTCTTTATGGTAAACTAGGTAGAGTACATCAAAAGGTTTCTTTTTATGTAATTGTGTTTTGGTACTGGATCTAAACGGCAAATTAATGTGCTCGGCGAACTTGCATTAGCGCTGATAGCTAGCTGCAGCTTAAACGGCTATTATTGGTTTAGTTATGCTATATTTGTATATATTTATTAAGTCAATGCAACGCAGCGTCACGTCGATGGTGATTTGCATCGTGTCTGAGTAATGCAGTATTTTAATGGCAGCAGTAGTACTTACAGTGAACCGTGTCAGTTAAAATACATCTCCCTTGCATTCAACATGCCTTGACCAACATAGCGTCCTACGACTCACCGATGCACTTATGCCTCTATATTGGCTGTTATTATCTGCATCGGATACAGTACACAAATGATCATCGTGCCTGAAGGCTGAGCATCGAAGTATTATAGGGATTCGATGTAGTTGATAAGCGAGCTAAAACTTAAGCTTCAGCCGAAGTGACACTGCTGTGGATCTGCAGCAAGTAACTGTCTCCAAGTACACACATTTACAAGTATCCGAAGAGGTATCACCATAATAACTCGGTAAAAGAATTGAGTTCTGAAATTATTCAAAGAGTAGCGAACCGATAGATTACGTTGACTCAAATGATGCAAAAGTAATGCCGAGTCCCCAGTAAATGCATGATATTCTATCGAAAATATCTTATGTAAGTACGGCTCTTTTGGCGAGGCCTAGATGATTTTCATAATCGGCATTCATTAGCACTCCCCGTTCACCGTGTTACTCCCCGTTCACCGTGACTGTTGATTGAGTTTAACACTAGAGCGTTAAATGCCCCGTTCTCCAGAAAGATCGGTGTTGGTGTTGTCGGCGTCGGCGTTGTGAGGAAAAAATCACGAGCATGGCTCTGGCAGGCGGTTCCTGGAGAGCAACCTCTAGGAAGCAGGTGGGCCACCTATAGGTCACGTGACCTTGCGGCGTCATCACAACCTGCCCACCGGATGGTGAGGAAGCTGCCCACCGTGGCAGGTGGCAGTTAAATCACTGACTCGTCGCTCGGGAAGAGCAACGTGGGCCGCAGGAAGTCCAAGTTGTTAATTTTTGTTTTTTATGAATATTTGTGGTGTTGCTCAATGTTAATAATACAGTAACTATCTTACTGCTGGGAAATACCTAGTAATAGTTTTTCTGCTTTCTAATGAATCATTTTTCAGATATAAAATAGTTAGAGTATTAATTTACCGGTGATCACTGCCACAAATAAAAAAATATAGTGTAAAGAGAAAGATGGGCAGCGGCGGCAGTCGCACCGCCAGCGCACGGCGCGAGATTGCCTGAGCTCGGACTGCCATTCTGGCTAGCTGTCCTTTAGCTGTTTCCCTGGAAATCCTGTTACAATCGAAATATTTTCTTATGGTCCTTGGTTTCATTGAATGTTGACTTCTATTATGAAAAATTGCAGGATTCTTGAACATCAGTTTTAATTGTGGGGCAACTGTGAAATATTGTAAAGGATTTAAACTGACATATTGAAAGTAATGGTCTTATTTCGATGTGTAGCAAAATAATTCATCTCATGTTCGTCCTTCGCTCCGATCCAGTAAGTAAGACTGCCATAAGAAAACAATGGGGAACGCTTTTGGCGCTAGAAAACACCTTAATAGCAAAAGAATGTAAGCCTGCCAAGGGAAGGTCTGCGGTTATGTTGAATGTTATAGTGGAATCTTGCGACATATGAAAGAATTGCGTGCATAAACTATTACCCCTTGAAACATGTTCTTGTGCAGACTCTCTGTAAGAAAGCACATCAAGAGAGCCTTTTGCGCAAGTTTTGTTCATCATAAAACTTCATGTCAATAATAGCTGATGGGCACGTTGGTCTGACATGATTTCTTGAGAAACAGCGGCCTTGTGTCGTTGCGCTGTTTCACAAGAATTCATGCCAATCGTTTACACTCCTAATGACAGTCTTCCCGGCAGATGAACTATCCCTATTTCAGGCTTCACCACACTTTTCAGAGCAACCATGTCCCACTCACCATGAAATGGGCGTTTTCACTCCGCTGGTTAACGTTACTTTTATTGCGTAACCGGCGAGTTTCAATTGGCCTATCGCTGAACTCCGCTCCTTCCAATGAAAGAGCAAGATCAGCCTGTTCTTACTGCTTCATGGTCAGAGCATGAATATTTATCCTGCTCCGTGGTTACCAAGCTAGCCAGGAGCCCCGGGTGGCCGTTGCAGATGTTTACTTTTTTACGGATACAGTAATCAGGTACTGTGGTTGGATTGCGAAATGCTCGTTCCCTAGTTACTCGAAGACTGGGGAATGGCGCTCCATGCTGGAAGTTCTTTCACAGACAGCGGCACCTTTATCGCTGTCATCATCATCTCCACAGCTTCCGTCTTACTGCCTCACCCTGCTCAAGGGTGCACCTTGAATTAACCATTACTAAATCTAGACGCACGCGTTCGCAATGCCAGCGTCTGGGCTAACCTGAAACGTTGGCACACTTGAGGGAGCAATGACCGCGTAAGCTCCTTAAATTGGCGCCACAGCGTTTTGCAACCCTGGGAAGATGAGCCGCTCGATAACTCCGTCTGGAACGGGCTCAACGACGTTAAAGTATTTAAGAACAAAAAGTGCCTCCAAATGATAAATAATATTCAGATAAGAAAGCAAATGAGATAAAAGTAATGCTACTACATTGCTTTACAAGTGTCGGAGAAGCGAAATATCCAGTCGTTCACTTCGTCGTGCAAAAAGTGACAAAAATGGCTGAGGCTTAACTTGGTTAAGCCTGGAGAATGCGAAGCATCATCGTGTCGCATAATTTGGAGGCGCACAACCACAGCGACGGCGCGAGGTGGGCCCCCGTTTCTCCACTGCCGTGACGTCATCGTGTCATGTGGTGTGGCATCATCGTGTCACGTGATTTGGAGGCGCACAACCACAGCGACGGCGCGAGGTGGGCCCCCGTTTCTCTACTGTCGTGACGTCATCGTGTCACGTGGTGTGACGTCATGTATCACGTGATTTGGAGACGCATAACCACGGTGAAGGGCTGAAGTGGTAGCTAAAGTAGTATGCTTCGCATAAAAACATCACTGAGACGCAGAGAAGCGCGAGTAATCGAAGAAACCGAAATGCAAAACGGGGCTGAAGACAGGACAGAAGACTGGAAACATTCTACAAAATCGAAATATTGATACCACTACGTCACCTCTACCTAACTCTTATCTTTCATTCCCTCCTTTATTTCTTCCCTTACGGCGCTGCCGAGGTGTCCACCGAGATGTCACACAGTTATTGCGCCATTTTCCTTCCTTAAACACCAATCTTAAATTATGTTCAATTTTCAAATAGTGATACGCGGTGCAAGCCGAACAATAGTACGACATAGTAGGTAACAATAACAAGATTTAATGGCGGGTGAGTCTCGTGCGAGTCCTGTGCCCTACGCCACTGCTGGCTACATCGTCTTCTATTCTGTAACAATACCTGACGCGACAGAGCGATCATCTCGTCTTTAACAAGACAACATGGCACGGACTATGCTGTCCAGGACGATGCAGTAAGTGCGACAGGATGATTCAACGATGCAGGTTAGGAAACGAAGGGCTTTTTGGAATCTTCAGCTTAGCCCACACAGTCTTCATTGGTACCATAGCCGCCATAAGCCTACGGCTCAGGCCCATTCACCCATCGAACAGCAGGGCCGGCCGCCGCTGTCTTCTCACCTCTGTGCGGTCAGTGGGGTCTCAGGCGAGCTGCATGTGGACTCACGACAGTGGAGCTATCGTCGTCGCGTCATGTTCCTCACGCCATCCTGTATTGGGATCGGAGTTTCGGACGGTGCAAAGGAGAGTGGCGACGTCCGCTTGCGACTGGCAGGCTGAGTTAGTACCGGAGGCGCGAACCATGAGCTCATTGCCGAAAGTCAAGGCAAAGGCTATAAGATCCTAAACTTACGGCTGGGATCATAATAGATGGCAGGACCTAAGCGAAATGATATGTGGTGGCAGGAGAGAAAATAGCACGGCATGGCAGTTGGCGATGAGAAGATTTAATGGCCGGGATGTCTTCCGCGGGCTCTCCGTCCCGAACCACGGACCACAACGCGGTCTTCTAGTCCGTTACAATATTTTGCCGCCTGGAACCTGTATGTTTGCGCGGGATCACATCTGGTGCAGGAGGAGAATTCTGTTCGAAAGGTAGTGGTAGCTAGGCGTTCTTATTTCGTGTGCGCTTTCTCAAAACATGTAATATTGGTGGAATCATAGTAGCTACCTTCGTCATTTTCCAAAACCTAGTGGTGGGAGGATTGGAGAAAATTCCCCATGTTGGGCTACCGATTTGAAACCGTAAATGTAACGCAGTACTTCACAGGCCAAGGTAATATAATATCATAGATTCAATTTCTTTGACAATATTTGTTGATTGTGGCATGTACATTAATCAGAAATAAAAAGGGAAGTGCTCAGCGCACTTCCTACCACTTCCTAATTTGCGTAAAATACCACATGATGAAACGTACACGAACCATGACCAAAAAAAAAAGCCCGATCCGTAGGTTTACGCTAATAGTACCGTTTAAAGCCTGCGCTGGTCACCTTATGGGTCAGTGTAGGTGCTCTGAGTAGCACCCAGGTTACCACAGAATACCAAAACTGAATGTACAAACTATGAACCATGAGACAAGTAAGTTATTCGGTCCCATCACTGCCAAACACTGGTCACAGTGGGTGGCGTCGTGCAGGCTTTCCGCCAATGAAAGGGACTGTGAGAAAGTAATGGGTGACGCGGGAAAGACCACGAAAAGTTAAAATAACGTCAAAAAACAGTAACAAGGCTTTCAGACTGGCGCCTTTCTGAGCGACACGGCCTTCAAAAGAAAGAAAGAAGAACCAGCAACCGGACAGACGAAAAAGTCGTTCCGGTGGTAAACAAGCAGAGCAGAGAGTGTTGAGCATTCCGGAGGAAGGCGCCTAATGGCGTCGTGTCCTTCCGTGGAAAGCATTTAGTGAAAGACTACACTGGCCGCCTTCGGAAGCACGAAGGGTTGCTTGTTGGCGCCAGAGTGTTGGCATACGGGGGAACGAAGAGAAAAGCCCGAGAAATCCCGGGCAAGCGCACCGCCTGCAATCAACGTATGGCTTCCAGGGACGAAGAAAAATAGAACCAAGACCAAACACTCTAGTAAATGTTCCAGAAAGAAGTCAACGAGCAGATTGGATAGCTGGCTGCAAATGCGGCAGCAGAGTAGAATGCAAGAAGCAGTCAAGACGAAATGGATGAGGCAAGTAAACAAACAGTGGCGCAGAAAGTTTTTCCTCGGTGAATAAACGGGAAAAGGGCGCCTTCCCGGCGCCGTTTCACGTTTATGCAGGAAGCTCGCTTGGGTGTCTGTCCCTAGCGTTTGTAAGTAACTGCGCCTGCGCCCTGCAGGATTTGTGAAGGTCGCTAAACAACAGGCAAGATTTGAGTAAAAGAATGCGAAGCGTAACCGACGCGTAAGACAAGAAAACAAATTAGCGCAGCTGTAAAAAACTTGTCTGCTTTGTGGGGCATCAGCTAACACGTTTTTTTTTTTTGCATACCGTGAGGTTTCATCTCCAGAATTATAAATTTTGGGCGGCGCTTGCAAATAGAGAGAACCGGCAGTCACAGGAGTCTTTTGAAGATTAGGAAACTCATGTATATAAAACTCAGTTGCTTTAAACTTTACAAACGCATTTTTCTTATATCCTTACCATGAAGGCTGCATGGTTTTAAATATCCCAATGGTGAAGCAAAAAATTTAATAGATAAGAAGCAGTAATAAAAGAGTCTGGTATCTGTGGTTGCATTTTTGTGGACTGTGCACCGAAGGGGGTCGCCTTGATTTTCATTTTTTTCGCGCTTTGTGTCTCTATCCTGCACTTTTCAGTAACGCCATTTCATGGCAATGGTCACCTAAAGGTGGAAACCCGTGGTACAGTCGTCCACACACGCGTCTGTAACATTCAAACAGCCCACCACCGAGACGCTTTTTTCATCTGTGAGTGGCCGAAGCCTCCAAACCTCACCTTATCGCGCATGTGCATTTTCATGGAGCGAATTTATCTCGTGACGTCTTTAAAATTAGTAATGGGCGCACCAGTGAGTAACGATTGTCATAAATGCACTACAAAGCGCGCAGTCCGAGAGCTTGAGATAAGTCCGTGGACGACTGTACGTGTGTAGCGCATGAAGGCTACCTTTTTTTACTATTGATCCGTTCGTCGGCGTCTATCTTCTCGCAAGTTTGCTTCCATTGTGTTCTCTCCCCAATAGTGTCGGGAATCGTTGCTGGCCACAGGGTAGCTGCTGTTAGCCAAGTCGTCTCAAATGAATGTTTTCTCTCTTTTGTTGGCAATTCACTTTATTCTTTGACCAGAAATGGTTTGAGTCTCTCTGCTTATACCTCCAGAACTGAAAATTTTTCAGGACGTTTTTCTCGTAGCTAAATTTTTCTATTGCAGAAGATATGCGCAAGAAGGGAGAATAATTCAATGTTGTTCGAGTGAGCTTGTTCATTATGTGTTTGAAATGAATAAAGAAAAGCGCCTTACCAAACTATGTATTAATGCCGCATAGAATGATATCGCACAAAAAAGTGCATCACTTGTTTATAACAGCGGTGCACAGCCAAGGATAGACTCTCTATTTTCTCTTAAGCATGCATTGTATAATCATTTGCAACACTAGCAAATAAATTCAGGTCAAAGAATAGTTCTGCGGTGGGACTGAATATCTTTTCTTTGCAGCGATAGCATTAACACAGGGTTACTACTGAGCGAAATGTCACCCTGAAAGAAATAGGTGACCGAAATTTTTGTCTTCTTGTTCAGGCAGCTGTGTGATTTTTTTCGAGCATGTCAACATGAGCCAAAAGACATGCCGGCTACGGAGTGCACCTGGAAGAGTGTGTGGACACGTTGCAGCTTTGAGCATTGCTGTGCACATGTTACTGTGATATCTTCGCACAGAATGAGTGTGAATTTAATACCGCCCCTGCTGCTATAGCGTAGTTGCACCGTCTGTGTGTAGAGTAACTATCTTCGAACGTCCGCAATAACGCGACCACTCCATGCGCAAAGCCCCTGCGCTGCGGCTCGCGCTAATTACGTCATCAGTAGATAGAGAGATGGGTTGAAGAAGTGGCGCTTCCATTCATCTTGAAACGCCACTCAAGAAAACCTCCTAAAACGACCGGATGCCGCAGAATCTAGGACGCCTGAGCCGTGTCAGGCTCTGCAGAAATTACAAGCCAGCGGTGACCCACCACATCAGTCGTTTGTGAGAGGGCTGTTGATTGAGCTGAGGCGGAGCATCGTGCTCCGATGATGGCGCTTGCGCGCAATGCCGGAGCCACAAATGTGCGGCGGGCATGATAAGGGCCAATCACTCTATGGACACTGCCCGCAAACGTGCTGAATGACAAGATGCTCAACTCAGTGACGACAGATTTCTAGCACCCTAAAGGACTCGTCGTATTCCTCCCAAAATAAAGCACCGTCGCCGTCCACTGATGCGTGGCAAAGGCATCGAGGAAAATGCGACCATTGCGAAAGCTCAAAGTAAAGCGGCTAATTGCGGCAATCTCCATTATTATTTAATGGTTTATTTATTAGCCACATTAGTATTTAAGGGTTCGTTCATCTGTATCATACGACGTTAAAAAAAAGAGGAGGAGGCACTAGTTTTGTACTGCCCTACAGTCACGTAATTTAGTGCGCACCTGTTCGCCTTCGTAGCGAAAAAACTCTCCCGTCTGCGGCTGAAGCATCCACCTGCCACTTTCTACTTGCAAAGGTTAGCAGGCTACAAACCGGAGAGAACAAAATCCCCCTCTCCACTCTAAGAAGCGAGGGAAATGCAAGCTGGAGAGGTGAGACGAAGAGAGGATGACAGAATACGGGTTGCGGGTGGCAAAAGTGGAGAGTGGAAAATCCATCCTTTCCTTGTCATATGCTAGCAATAGGTGGGTCCCCATCGAAAAAGCCGTTATGCGCCCTAGTGAAGAAGGAAAACCGGTCTCGCAGCAGCTGCAGCCGCGTGTCAAGGCCGAAACACGTGCCCGACATATGCAGCTTAGTGAAAATGAGCGTAGCCCGCCCTGCTGCAGCCAGGCGGAAAAGACGAAAATCGGTTTCTAGGCAGATGCAGCCAAGCGGAAAGCCAAAAGTGGCATCGCGCCAGCTGCCACTTAAATTGTTTGTTCAATAGCCTTAAGAAACCTATGAGAAGGATTCATACATATTGTGCTAGCGCACCAAAATCGCATATGGCATGGCGATGTAAATCGGCAGTTGATTTTTTGGTATCAATGTTTAGGCCTACCATGTGTGCGCTAAGGAGAAAAGCGTTATATCTCGGGACTTGGCCACCTTACAGTGATATTAATGGTGGCCCAGTGAGAGCAACTGTTTTTCCTGAACAAATTTAACGGTTGAAGAGTCCTCGGCATGCTACAGAAAAATCAGAACACTCGCTGCGCTGTCTTCTGTTGCGAAATTGAGCTGCCCCTTTCACCGCAGCAGCGTCGAGAGTGCTGTTCACAACAGAACACGGCGTAGATGTCGACGCCGGTGTGTGCAGAAAAGCCGAATCGGTCGAGAGGGTCGTGGCGTCCCACATGAAGCTGTGTAATGAAAAGTGACTAAAACTTGACAAAACTGGTGATTGGAAGATAGTGGCATGTTTCAAACATCATTAAGACATGTAAGTATGTATTGTAAACAAATGTAAGTATGTATTGTAAACGCTTTGAAAAAAATTGGCGTATTAGCCGATAATCAAAACCCTTTTCATTTTTTGCCGAACTACATGCACTACCCTTAAGCCACGCATTCAAATTCGTGCGGCTGCCCGGTTGGTTTTCGAGATATAATAGAAACAGTGTTCGTGACTGCTTGGGGAAGAGGAGCCGCTGACTGGACACATTGATCTTACCCAGTCGGTTCTACTGCATGGTAGCAACTGTGCCAATTGCGAATGTTCGCCACTACCCTACTCGAGCAGTGTTAAATATCTTGGCCTATATCTTGATTCCAACATGTGTTGGTCTTCCCAAATTGACTATTTATTAAAACGACTCCGTGCTCTTTCTGTCCAGCTTTATCGTATAAAATACACTACACCTATAAACTTGCGTCAGACTGTGTATAGATCTCTAGGAGAATCTATCCTTAGATACGGCGTTTCAGTGTATGGTTCTTGTGCACCTTGTAAGATTAAGAAGGTAGATAGTTTCCTGTGCAGAAGCTCCACTAATTTATTGTATGGCACTGCTCACGAGAAGTCCGACCATAACACCAGAATGGTTAAAGCAGGAGTTATTCCTCTGCATGACTTGTACTTACAGGTGGTAGTTCTGAGAAATTACTTTTCAGCACAGTTTAAACAGCCAGATAAAAAACCAGAGTCACTTAGGCATATAGCGCGTTATAAAGTTCCCAGGGTTTACACACATTATGGTAAAAGGACACGACAGTTCTATATACCCTACCATTTTAATAAACTACCTGCTCAGATGTTTGGTTGTGATTCGTTGACGGCTGTGAAATCTGGACTGCAAGCGTGGTTTGAAAGTTTCAAAGAAAGGGAATACTGATTTGCTTTGTAATTTCTATCTTGTTTTTAAATTTGTGTTCCATTTATTAACTGCAGATTTTCTTTGCTTTACATAATTCTCAATCGCTAAATTTGTTGACTGAACTATATGTAATATTTCGACTTTGTGTTATTGCTTTTTTTTCTTCTTTCTTCTTCTTCTTTTTCTTTATGGATTGTAAAGTGTGCACTTTCAGCGCTAAATTTGTATTCACCGCATGCTGTTGTGACTGCCGTGGCCCGCCCACAAGCGCTTGCGCTTCTGCGGGCACATGCTATGTACTGTGTATATATATCTTGCAATAAAATTCCTGTACGTATGTATGTATTAACGCAATGGCATCATAAACAGAAAGGCGACGCTTAAGCGTTACAGAAATTTTCTTTTACACGGCAGCAAATTTCCAAACTCTTGGGCGGAAAAGTATTGAGACTTTGTTAACTATGACATCTCACGTAGTACGTCGCCCAAAGTGAAGACGACAAAGATCATAACAGTGACGAGGCAAAAATGAGGAGATAGTGACGAGTAAGAAGTGATTCAACAGAGAGAAACTATATCCAGAGAGAAGTAAGTCTCGTATATTATATGGCGTAGTATCGGCGGTTCAGTACGGCATAATACTCTTTATTCCATGCCACCCCTGCCATTCACCTTGATACACGCAGCGTTTAAATGACCAAACAAATGTGCAGCATCAAGAGAGATAAATATGCGGCGACGAGCACCGTGAGCTTTCGCACACTTCGAGAGATGAACAGTTTTCTCAAGGAAAATTTTATAAAAAGAGGATGTTATCGTCGTAAATTGTGTAATCTTTGTGCAGTATTAAACGGACGCGAGAAAAAAGAGCGACCAGTAACAGTTGAATAATAGAGGAATTTGCAACGGTTCCTATCCCCATGTAATGAGCGTCCTTGACACGATTTCTGAGACGAGAGGAGGTGCTGTGACTTAAAACCACGATGAGAAATTTTTTACGGACCATTACCCGCTAGCGCCGCTAACGATGAATGCGCGAGCAGCCCAGAAATATTTTGGAGCTGTTGATATTTTACTCCCTCACTGGACGAAGTGTGCTTGAATTTTGGTGGCTTTTGTTGAGGATCTCGTAACTTTACCGGGCCATCAGCGATTTTCGCTGAGCAGGAAAACATATTGTGCGCGCCTTGTATCTTGACAGAAGGGAGGGAATAAACAGGACAAAAAAAAATCTGTGTTTCTTGAAGCCTTGTAAGGAGAGTCATGAATGACCTTATCAAATTTTCTGCAAAAAAAGCAATCTTCAGCATTACAAGAATTTTTGTTTATTACGATGGTTCATAGGTCGTAAAAACGCAAGGTACTAAGCACGCTCATCGCATGACATGGCAAGGATTTCAGTCATGGTGCTCAGTTCAGCATGATACATTGTTTACGTTATGATGACAGTCCATACCTCGAGCTGGCTCTGAAAACATATTTTGTGATCTATTTTTACGAGCTAAGCAACTAACCAAAGTGGCTTGTTTTGAAATTTTAGTACTTTAGTTACACCGGAAAGGTCAGTTGTCATTCAAAAGCGGCGAGGGTTTGGACACAGGCCGGTGTGCTGCAGGATTATTCAATTTAATATAAATTTGCTGGTATTATACTGTTTATTTTTACAAGAAAGATAATTGTATATTGGTATATGTACTTCCTGAAAGGTTTCAAGACGAGAAATTATGTGAGGGAGTGGGCGTTTTATGCAAACATAATAAAAATAAAAATTACAAGAACGGTCTCTGATGAGTCGCTTTCATGCTTGTGCGTGGACGATGATGGGAAATTCGGTGCGCAATTCATTCTTGTCCGTGCTGTGCGCAGGAGAAATGACTGCTGAAAAGTCACCGCCCAGGCTTAGGGGGACACGGTGTGTTACGGGGGCGGAACGGGCGATGCTGGGGCCTTTTTTTGTTTGCGAGTTGAAGGCATAAAAATAAAAAATAATTACAAAAAAGGTTTAGAAGTACTACACTGTGGCGAAATGCTAGAATGTTTATTAATAATGTAACAATAATAAGATTATAATATTTGAGTTAAAGTAATACTACTGCCGGTCGAGCATTAAAGCCGAGTGTGCCAGTACAATAATAAAATAAATAAGTCCTATTGCTTGTCTTTAAGGAAACCAGTGTACACGATGCCACCCGCTAAGCGAAGCGTGCTCACTAAATTAAAGAGGAACATAAGTTTGAGCGCAAATCCACGAAGAACTAGTTGAAGAGCCTCAGGCTGCAGAATCCACTGATGAAAAGCAGGTTTTCTAAGGAGGAAGGCGCAATACTTCATCTAAGAAAATAAGATTCTCACTATGCGCCAACAGCGAGTTTTCGGCTTAGGCCTACTATTCCTGCTATGCGCTGACCCAGCAAAAGTTATTTATATTGCTATTTCTTTCAGACTGAGAAGGGAGCTTCCCCCCCCCCCCCCCCCTGAAAGATCTGCAGAAAATACACACATTTCCCGAATTTCTTTTCGAAAAAAAATTGCTTTACTCGATTTGCACAATTCGTACAACTGCCGTTGACATTGAAACGTGTGCTCTATTCCTGCCTGTTATTACCTGCGAAAACCTTTGGAGCAGGACTGAAAAGTCCTTCCCGTGGCCTGCGGCGGATCTCCAAAGCGTACAGGTACAATCCAGATTCCCTTTATTGTGACTTAACTAACCACCCAATTGGCGGTCAGCGTGCATTACGGCATATCATATGGGCGCAGCACTTAGTGTGAAGTTAATGAAAAAAATGAAAGCAAAGCTTTTCTATTTCGAACATGCTATTAGACTGGCCGTACACTAAAGGCATGTTAAGCTCCCACACCCACTGAAATACAGTAGCGCAAAGGAACACGCAATTTCGGTTGAGCGGAAAGTCTCCACGACCCTGACTTTGAGCGCTGCTAGTTTCCTGAAATGAGCTCGCCAGCATTCAACAGATGAAGGTCGGTAGGTCTATTTCGATGACTTCTCCAGAAGAGCAACAGTGCTGCTGGAGCGATGTGATACGGGCTTTCAAAGGCTGTCATCTCCCGCGTATTTTGGCGCCAGCATTGAACCATGAAAAGATAGAAAGAAATGGTATATTTCATTTTTATTTTTTATACGAATAAAATATTAATGAAGAATGAAATATTGGTGAAGAACACAAACCTGAATTAAAATCAGCGCACTGATGATTGACCAAAAAAGTGTGGTGCAAGAAATGGTAGGGTATAAAGAAGTTAAACGGAGTAGACGTGCGAAACCTTGTGCCTAGCCTAACTGGCTCGTAGTTTTGCTTTCCTATGTCGTGGGCACATCTGCGATGACATTAGACTCAGGTGAAGCTCTGATCGAGGTTAAGCCGCTCTGATCTGTTCGGACTGCAGATAGAAGTTGATTAAGACGACGATGCGCAGTGTACACCGCGACAGTGTGTTGCAGTGTAATACTAGGCATCATCGGCTGCGGCGATAGCTTAGCCAGGCAATAAAAAAAAATTGCGGCGATAGCATAGTGGTATCGTGCAGTGGCCAGCAAAGCTGATCTGTCCGCACCGCCGCAGTTTCGAACCCCACATGTGGCAATAATAATTTATTTATATATTCAAGGTCAAAGTGAAGGCTTCAGCAATAAATAGGCTGCTGTAGCTTGGATCGGGAAGCAGAGCTTTCGATGTGAAAGATTTTACAGAGAACAGCCCTTGATTAGCTTGGCACAATATAAAATTACCAAGCGCTAGTACTCTATTCAGCAATAATTTTATGGAAGCTTTCATTCAAACAACCACCAAGAGGATTGAAAACATGCAAAAAAAAAAGAGACTAGGGTCCCCAGCCATAAATTCTGGCGAAATTCGGTAACAGAACTTTTCATGCGAGATAACTTGACTGCGGTAGCCTGCCGGTAAGTTTCCCGGTGAAATTTTTTGTTACCTTGTAAGTTTGTGAGCAGAACTTACAATCTTGAAATCAGATATGTATCTGCTTTTCACTGGATATTACTTCAGGCTGAGGTGTAAACTTATAGTGACACCTTTCTTTGCGAAAATAATTTTTTATCTCTGTTTCGGACAGCCTCTTGATGAGTTTTGTTTTACTCGTGAACAGGCTAAAGTAGACATTTTTGTTACTGTCTTAATAAATGTTTATGCTCTAATGTCGTTATATTGCCCTATGCTGTGTGGTGATTGATTTCTGTTGACATTGTGTGATTTATTTTATTGATTTGTATTTCACTGCGGTTTTGTGTGTATCAGTCTGTATCTGTGAGAAGTATTGTATTTCCGTCCGGCTAAATATTTTCTCTGGTATGCCTTAACTGCAGATAAATAAAAAAAGTTAGAGATCACTGCGGTGACCAGCATTCGGAGTATGCGAAAGCACTGACGCCTCCTCGGCACTCGTCGTCTCTCTTTGCCTCTCTTTATCATTTTCTGTTTGTTTGTTAATTAATTCAACAACTGAATTCGCGAAAATATCTTATGCTTTAATTAAAGATCGATTAAAATACTCTGATTATACCTTTTTTTATCACACTCAACAATTTTGGTTTTCAAAATGGCGCCGTGGTTGGTGTCCCGTCCAGCTACTATATCCACGTCCAGCCTATTCAACCTTCCAATTGTTTTTGCTGATAATTAATTAACTAATTAATCTATGTTGATGAAACTTTTCTGTGTGACTTATTATCACGCATGAAATACATTTCGCTTCTTTTCAAACTTTGTTTCCATTCATTTGTTACTCTTCACTATTTTGCCGTCCATGGCTGTTTTTTGGTCCATTCAATATATCGGCGTCCGCGCTAATTCCAGTTTTTTTCTCGACATTTTTGGCTCTAAATAATTAACTAATCATCCTATCGACACAATTTTTCTTGCACAGCGTCATCACAACATTTGCTATCAATTACAGCCATTCGTTTTATGCTAGCTCTTTTGAGAACGTCACAACTGCGCGGGCCTGTGTTGCGGAACACGTTTTGCGAACAGGTTTTGGTGACACGACCTGACCAACATAGCCTGGAAATGCCTCCGTATTAATAATAAATAACCCACCAATAACTTTTAACAATGCGAGTATAGTATCGGAAGAAAGATACTGTGAAAGTGACCCACTGAGTCATGCGTAATGAAGTGCAAGAAGTCGGTTGGTCGTTTGCCCTGGTCTAATCAAAACAAACATAATGCCGCAGGGGCAAGCTGAAAAGAAGGCGGTTTCCTTCTTTCTACGAAATCTACAAAACGCCGTTATTTATTTCCTTCGAAACTTAGGTATTTCAATCTCAAAACAGGAGTGCAAAGCAGCTAGAAAACCCACACACCAGCGTGGATCTATCAATATCCTATCTCCTGCAATTTTAGTATCGGTAAAGCGAGCTGTTTTGCTTGAGACCTTAAGGGTGCAGTGTTAGCTGCCTTATTTCACTTTTTGATCTGCTTGAGAAACAACTTCACTGGTAGCGCAGAGAGTAGTCCTGTCCGTTCGTATCAGAGTTTTCCTAGTATTCAGGTGAACACCCTCAGGAAAAAAAGTCTCCTCTTTTGCATTCCTTTTCAACTGTCGGCAAATATCGTGGAAACTCGGTGTTTTTTTCTCGAAGTCTTCTTTCCTCGGCTGCGTATATCTGTCTGGCCCACACGAAGCCTTCCAACATGGCACTTCTCAAGTTAGCCATGAATTCAACAATGCTGGCGAGGAAAATTTTTCTTTAGGATTCGTTTTCACCATAACATGGTGTGCAGCTGGTCTCGAAGTTGTTTTTGAGCAAGCGCAGAGATGCCGAAAGTTTCGCGGGGCTCGTAGCAAAATTGAACCCCGTTCGCACACCCCCGCTTTACGCCTATATGCAAAAATGCCCTGACATCCAAAATTTCTCGCACACATGCTTTAAGTAATCTCGCACCCCGAAGAAATTTTCATATCTTTAGCGTGAGTTCTAAGCCATTTAACCCTTTATTCTCTGTACGTAGCAAAAGTTCACTTTCTAGACAACATTGTCTTCTAGGCAATATTGTGGTCCCTCATAGCCTGAGTAGCTTTGGGACGTTAAACCCCCATAAACCATAAACCAAATATTGTGCTCTGTACGGTATAACTTGAGTTTCTATGCGCTTTGCGCTTTCGGTACTTAACTCTATACACTTCGATCATATTAGCGTTGTCTTTTCTTGAATTTTGATCTATTTCTATCTTGTTCTTTTCATTGTTAATGTTTTTATTCTTTGTTCTCTGCATTACATCCACTGAGGAGTTGCTTATAAAATTTACTGATATTAGAAAGGGAGGTCCTACTTACGGTCTTCTACCACGGAACCTCTGGCAGCAGATTCCTTGTATAGTTTGTCCTAAAGTGTCAATAAGCTTTCAACTTTAACTTCAACACAAAGGCTATCAATTTCTTTTGTAAAGGATGCTGGAGTACATTAACCTAGATAAGACTGAACTTGCTTGCAGAAAAGGAAATGTCTGGCCTTCAATAATGATGTACACGCATTCCATTCATTTCTAATATTGAATTGAAAGATCGTTTTCTGCAACATCTAGCGCAGTTTGACGAAATGGGCTCTTGCCTGTTAGAGGCTTTCGACATTTCTGCCTTGAAAGGGTGGATGCCCGCATGAAGTTTTAGATCTCGCACAGTCTCCGTAATGGACTGATACAGAATGTTTATTCACATGGCGGTAAGTTTCCCTACTAAGCAATGTCCTGCCTGTGCGTTTTGCGACATTCTCGCAGGAGTGATTATAAAACTCCCGTTTTTCTTTTACTTTTCTCTGCAGTCAAGACTATCAATGGATGCACTCTAGGCGGATTATTGTGGTGGACAGTTCACCAAAAACGTCAGACTTAGTATTTGAGGATGATGGGGTAGAGATTTTTAGTCCTTTAATAGTTTTTGACACATTTATGGGAAAGGAATTTTGAGCTCTTGCTGTAATCAGAAAATCTTTTTCTCTGCTTGTGCATGTTAGACCCTCTGTACAGTCTGTATCTTTGTCAACTTAAGTATAGCCGTTGTTGGCGTTCGTCAGATCAGAATAGACGACCAGTGAATCATTGTTGAAGCTCCATTTGCCTTTACAAATGCAGGCTTCCGGTACTTACGCTTTGCCGATGCCCGCTTTCTGTTGGACATCATAAAAAAAAAATGTTACCGTCCAGGTTTTCCTTGACTTTGTGCTCGAGCCTAGATTGCGGAAATGCGTATAGCATTCTCCCTGGTGCAGTAAAAGTCACAATTTTAGCAGACAGGGAGCTTTCTGTTCTGCTTGGTGGCCGTAAGTAGTGTACGACGGCTGCTCCTTGCTATTCTTGAACACAGGATGCGGAACCTTGTACAATCTATGACAATATAAAAAAAGTGTAACACAGTCCTTTGCGTACTTCTGGAGTGTCGACCACCGCGCACCTACGAAGCCTAAGTGCGCGGATGCATATGGTATTCACGACAGAAGCATGTGTACATTCCTCTCGTCTCATTCCTGCGCTGTACTAACGGTTCTAAATTGTGGGCTGAATGACCTCCCCAAGAACTTGCTCTAGCTAGCCGTAATCATCATAGTTTGAAGAGCGCTTTAAGGCTATCGCTCAGTTAAGTAAGTTAAGGTTGTCTCCTCGTCACATCGAAGGAAACCACCAACAAGGAATGACATGTCGCAGATATCTATGCGAAAAAATTCAAACTCACGTGGTGATTGAAATATGCGTCTTTCTGTGTTCCGTGGAAAACTGTACTATGTGCAGAGCTTGTTTGCAACTCTCTTAAGGATATAAGCGCACTCAGTGAACACCGCTAAATGTCAATGAATTATGTCAGCATTACGTCAATAATTTACGATGAGGGGTTTCGATTCACGTGAGGAAGCGTGAACCTGTGGAGCTTCCCTTGGTTGATACGAAAATGAATACTACACGTGGCATGGAGTCTAATGTCGCGGTATTTATTCAAGAAGAGTTCGCGACACCATATTTTTCATCTTTTGGGACATTTTCTGCATTTTCTGCGAGGGTAATCACTTAACTTAGTGCTCAAAACTACGCAACCACGCGCAATCAAGGCCTGTATGCAAACCCCGCCATGTCGAATGTCGAGGAAAGAACAGATTTCTTTCAAATTTTCTATGGTTTCTCATCATGGGTTCTATGACGTTAGAACGATAATACATTTTCTGCTATAACGATAAGACACCTATATATCGGAGTTTATACTAAATTATGCTTTAGAGAAGTGCGAAAAAAGGTTTTACTGCCTGCCCTCCGTTGGAATTCACGGGGTCCTCGCGTGATTTGGAGCTGAAAACTCTTCTTTCCATATCGCTATACGTCAGGCACTTGTTGCGTACTCTCCTTTCTAACAAAATGTGTTTAATAATGCCGATCTCCTTGTCGTGAAAGAAGAGAGAAAAGTCTCCGCCCGAGCGTTATTTCATGCGATAGAATCGTGTCCTTAAACGACAAAAAATAAACAAGGACGCAGGAGACGGGCGAAACCATATTCCTACGCGTGCTCACGGAATGCATTTCAGCGAGTGCATCGCTTAATCTAGCATGAGAGCATCTGCACACAGTGTAGAGGCAGCATGAGTAGATAGTCTGAAAGGAGGCGCACACACTCACTCTGGCCTTCTTTTTTAGCGCGTGCGCAAAAAGGAAAGGGAAGGTTAGATTCTGGAGCTTCAATTCAACAGATGTATACAGAGGTGGAAGTAATGCAGAGAACTTTTCGTATAAACTCATAGTTGGATATTCGTGGAGAGGAAACAATAAAAGTGGGCGTTTCAAGCGTGTTTCCACATGATAGTGCTAGGAGCTTGCGTCACAGAAAAATCGTTGTCGTTGTCGGCGTCATTGCCTGTTAACGAAAAATCCACGAACCTCCCCCAGAAGCAACCAAGGTGGCAGGTGTGCCACCTAGATTACATCACCTTATGGTGTCATTTTGATGTAGAGGGGTTTGTAGCGGAAGCGCGCGCGCGCGCGCACACGCACGCACGCACGCACGCACGCACGCACGCACGCACACACACACACACACACACACACACACACACACACACACACACACACACACACACACACACACACACACACACACACACACACACACACACACACACACACACACACACACACACACACACACACACACACACACACACACACACACACACACACACACACACACACACACACACACACACACACACACACACACACACACACACACACACACACACACACACACACACACACACACACACACACACACACACACACACACACACACACACACACACACACACACACACACACACACACACACACACACACACACACACACACACACACACACACACACACACACACACACACACACACACACACACACACACACACACACACACACACACACACACACACACACACACACACACACACACACACACACACACACACACACACACACACACACACACACACACACACACACACACACACACACACACACACACACACACACACACACACACACACACACACACACACACACACACACACACACACACACACACACACACACACACACACACACACACACACACACACACACACACACACACACACACACACACACACACACACACACACACACACCACAACGCTCTGGCTTTATTGGCGGAAGGCCACACCTTATATGGGCCGAAGGGTCTGGGTGAAAATGATGACAATTACAACAACACAAAAACAAGAATTTTGAAAGAGCCATCAAATTAAGAACGCTTGCGCGGGGAGACAACAGTATCACACTTTTATTTTCGTACCTAATCAACGAGTAGGAGCATTAAGAAAGTCCATCTTAGCCTGGAACACAGATAAAGAAGGATCGCTGATGCGCTCGCTGCCAAGTACCTTTATGTGGTAGGCTTCTAGGCTAATCCGTGATGTCCTGTCTTTACTCATTCCAAGAACCTTTGTCTCCTCAAAACGGGACACACATGCTATACATTTACTTATGTGTACAACAAGATGCTTGTATTTGCTTGCATTGTAGATGCTTGCATCATCTTTCTTTTCTAGTTTTAGGGCGTGTTCGCTTAGGCGGTCATTGACAAAGCGTCCAGTTAGGCCGACATAAAACTTTCCACCAGACATGCGAATGGAATAGAACGCTAGGTGTTCCACTGGAGTGGTCTATTTCATTCTAATGTCTTGGGGAAAGTTTTATGTCCGCCTAACTGGAAGTTGTGTCAATGACCGTCTAGGGGAACGCGCCCTAAAATTACAAAATAAAGATGATGAATGCAAGCATTTTGTTGCACACGTAAGTAAATGTGAAGCATGTGTGGGACGGTTTGAGGAACCAAAGGTTCTTGGAAAGAGTAAAGACAGGACATCACGGATTAGCCTAGAAACCTTCCACATAAAGGTACTTGGCAGCGAATGGATCAGTGAATTGTGTTTACCTCTATTCCAGGTTGAGACTGACTTTCTTAATGCAGCTACGTGTTGATTCGGTGGAAAGATAAACAAGATTGTGATACCCAAACCTACCTGCGCATGCGTTCTTGATTTGATGCCTCTTTCTCAACCCTTGTTTTTTGTTGTTGTTACTGTCGCCATTTCCGTCCCGGCCCTTCGGCACATATAAGGTGCGGCCTTCAGCTAATAAAGCCAGTTGACAGCTAGCGCTCGTGTGTGTTTCGTCTCTTTTGTCCGTGTCTTTCTTTGCACTATAAGCATTTATACATCAAGATTAACTACCAACTCGTCCAACGGGAAGTTTTTATGTGGCGTCATTGCAGCCTGCCCATCGGATTGTGCGCTAACTGACCACGGGAGCAGCTGGCAATTAAATTAATGACTGGCTGCGAGAGCACGCTCGGGTAGAGCAACCTGGGTCCCACAAGGCCCACCGGTGGCAGCACCTGTGATCGCAGGATAGTGGCCAACCGTTCAACCACTCCAACACTACCCCAGGAGGGGTATTTCATTTTCATTTCATTTATTTGTCCATTAAAGGCCCGAAGGCATTACATAAGGGGGGGGGGGGGGGGGCGTACATACAGGTTGGAGGGTAGTGGCAGAGAACACAAAAAAAGGTGGAAAAATACACGGGGTACAAAAAGAGTACAATAATATACAAACTAAAAGCAAGAAATTAACATACAAAAAGAAAACAAGGAACAGTTGGCACTTCGGTGTCGCAGTATGAATATGTTTATGAGAAGTGATTAGCCAGTTTCTCGCGGAAAAGGTGGCGATCGGAGCATGTTATTATTTTGTCGGGAAGGCCATTCCAGAGCACTATGGCGCCGGGAGAAAATGAACTGCTCATTGCGGAGGTGCGGGTTTTAATGCGTTCGATTGGGTTACTGTGGTTTAGGCGGGATGACGTATGTGGGGGTGGCTGCAGCAACAAATGTCTTGGTGAGCGATAAAAGAAAGAGTGAAAGAGGCATAGACGGGAAATAACACGGCGAGTTGCTAGCGTTTGAAGGCCGAGGGATCGTTTTAGTAATGTTACGCTGGTATTTCTTGAGTACTGCGATGTAATGAAACGGGCGGCGCGATTTTGAATGGCTTCAAGGTCTGAGATGAGATACGATTGTGATGGATGCCAGACAGATGACGCGTACTCCAATTTAGGACGTACGAATGTTATGTATGCCAACTTTTTTACTTCAGGTGATGCAGATTTTAGATTGCGCCGGAGAAAAACAAGCGTGCGTGATGCTTTGGAACGGATGGTCTGAATGTGTGTTGTCCATGACAGTGATGATGTGATGTGTACTCCTAGGTATTTATAAGATGATGTTCTAGTGACGGCGACCGATTTTATGTTGTAAGTGCTATCAATAACTGTGTTTTTGCGGGAGAATGATATGGATTGGCATTTATTTAGATTAAGCGGCATGTGCCGTTTGTCACACCACGTTGAGATAGTGGTTAGATCCTGTTGAAGAGCGGCAATGGCGCCGACGCCGTGGATGGGGCTTTAAATTACGCAGTCATCTGCGAATAAACGTAGCGTGGAATTTATGTTGATTGGTAGGTCATTGATGTAGATGAGGAATAAAAGAGGTGATAAGCCTGCACCTTGGGGTACGCCGGATGTTACGTCGGTAAAAGCTGAGCGACAGTTATTAACAAAGGTGAACTGCTTACGCCCTTTAAGGAAGTGTTCTAGCCAGGAGAGCAAAGTTTGTGGAATGCCGAGCGATGACAACTTAAAAAGAAGAATATTATGGGAAACACGATTGAAAAGTCGAGGAAGAAAAGTCGAAAAGTCAAAGAAAAGTTTTGAAAAGTCGAGGAAGATAGCGTCGATCTGGACAAGGTTATCTAAGTATTGTAGAATGTCGTGGGTGAACTCGGCGAGCTGGGTCTCACATGACAGCTGCTTCCGGAAGCCGTGTTGATTCGGATAGAAAAAGTTCATTGATTCTAGGTGGGTCATAAGATTGGAAAAAATAATGTGCTCAACTAGTTTAGACGGTATACTAGTGAGGGAAATGGGACTCCCAGGGATTTTTGAATGTTAGAGATTGATCAATTCCGCATATTTGGGCATCAACTTATTAAGTTATCACGTAATAGCCTTAAGGCGGAGGTTACCTGTCCCTCCAACGCTTTTATTTCTTTTTTTTAGCTCTTGTATAGGAGAACGCGGAAACGAATTGAAAAATACGTGGAACTTAGAATGCAATCAAGGACGCTTCTAATCGCAGCTAGTATGCAGTGAGGCTATAAAAGAACAGTGATACAAGGCATCATTTCATTACAAGCGGTAGTACCACTTTTTTAGTATGTAAACACGATGATGGTGATTAGCTTTTTTTTTTCATCTAGGAGGTTTCTTGCTGTGCTTATCAAGCACATGCAGTCTTTGCGGACCCGTGCATAAAACATTTCGCCTCAGGCGAAAGCTTTATTACCTTCAGAAAGGCAGCAGTGATTTCTGTGGCAATGATAAATAATGAGGGGTATGAAGTTATCGAGGTCAACTTATTAGGCAAGAAATCTGCGAGATTGGTAAGAAATAAGAATCCTGGAATCGAAGAGCTTAGTCTGCTAAAAGTTCGTGTTTAAACCCAACACAATTGGTGTCAATGGAACCTTTTTGTCAGTCACTACCATGGGACGCTTTTGTAAATGCGACCGCAGTGCACCGAGAGCGAGAGAACTTGGCGACATGAGACGAATTCTAATGAGGAAAGCGCTTCTTCGATGAGACACTTGAAAAGACAAGGCAAGAAACGCAACGCTTTACTGTAATTGTACCTTACGCTTTCGGACGTCAGGAGATCCTTTTTTGCTCCCTTTAGGTCACGAATGCACTTTGCTTTTCTGACTGTAGGCAGTAAAACAAGCGCAAAGTGTATGTCGCTTTAGATTTTTGTCAATACACGTTTAAGGCTTCCACTGTGACGGGAAAGCTCAAGGAAGTTCAGGCTATTTTTTCCTTATTTCTGTAAAGACAGCGTTTTGCTTCGAACACCGATGTAGAAAACATTTTCTGTCGTTGCTCTGTCGTGTGTACACTGGACGGGAGAGTCGAGATAGTTCATCGGTGACACCAGACACTACGAAATCGTATTAGGAACTTTCTTCTTTTCGTTGTTCGGCTGCTTTGTGAAGCCCATGTTTTCTTTGCTGACGTCCTGAGGCTAAATTCAAAATGGAAAGAAAAAATAAACCTAATCGGGTGCCTGTAACCATCAAAAGTGTTTTGTAGTTGCGCTCATGCACTGCAGGTGGCCAGAGTCTCGTGACACCTTCAATTTTTTCTATGTTGTACCCTGCAGGGCCGTTCTACTGGCGCTCATGAAGCTTGAGGGCGTACACTTTTGGAAAATTAGGTATTTGTGCTTTTTTCGAATGGAAAATCCTGTGGGCACTGGAAAGCCGGTACTGAGTGACGTTTAGTGCCTGAACGACAGCCCGCAGGAGAACGCCCGTAATTTTAAGTATTCATGATCTTTTCCGCGTGGTCTTTAGTTGCACCTTCCTAAGAATTTGTATTGAACAAAGTGCTTGGCTTGACAAATTATTTAGGGGGGGAGCTGATTTCAGCGAACAATATTTCTCTTCGTATTTACATAAACTTTTATGTACGTATTAGAAATTGTAGTGTGACTACTGTGAAAAAAGTTTATTTTTATATCACCCGAAATTTTTTTTCTAACGTTTCTTTTTCCTCTGCATTAGTAGTAAAGCTGCGGAATTGAATAGAGAGAGTTAGAGCTTTAATTTAGTTACACTCAGTACACTTGCAAAAGCACTGTTTAGACCTGTTGGCTCATGGTTGTGCTTTGCTGGGTCGTCAGCACCTCTGGCGACGATATCAGTTTCATAGTGTTATTAGTTAATAAAGGCGACGATGTGAATTATACAGCGCGAGTTTGTTCTTCTTTAACACGAGGTGTCAGCGGCTGCCGAAATGACATAGTGCTCTTGAGTAGTGGCCAGCGACGCTGAAACGTTCGCACTGCCGAGGGTTGGAATCCTAGTCGCGACAATATTTATTTCGTATATTCATTGTTTGGCCGCCTTCCCCTTCAAGGTAAAGCTTCACACAGACTCGCTAAGCCAGATTGTCCTCGTGAAGTAGGGCTTTCGAACTAAGATTTTGCAGAAAGCTGGATCATCATTCATTGCGTTCCGTAGGTTCTACAGCAGTTCCTTCTTGAGCTTCAGCCTCAGTTTTCGTAAGTTTTTCGTCAGTGTCTCTACCGTTTAGAGGCGGTGGTCAGCAAAAATTACTGAGAATTAAGGATTTCATCTCAGAGCTCTGCCTTGCTTGGGCGTGCGCCCTTACAGCACTCCGACCCATTATTCAGGCGAAAAACCACAAACTACATACCATAGCCGAACAAAGTCAAAACATCACTGGGATCTGGCCGCAGCTGTTGTAATAAATGATTGGTTGGTTGGTTTATAGGGTTTAACGTCCCAAAGCGACTAAGTCTATGAGAGACGCCGTAGTGGAGGGCTCCGGAAATTTCGACCACCTGGGGTTCTTTAACGTGCACTGACATCGCACAGTACACGGGCCTCTAGAATTTCTCCTCCAAAGAATTCAACCGCCGCTGCCAGGATCGAACCCGCGTCTTTCGGGACAGCAGCCCAGCACCATAGCCACTGAGCCACCGCGGCGGCTCTGTAATAAATGTATTACAGGTCTTATGCATATTTCGCTTAATTTCGAGGGCATAAATTTCGTCACCGAATTCTGCGATAGCACGGAAATCGCAACAATGTGGAACTCTGTTACGAGGAAAATGTTTCTTTCCGGCCCATTATTCGAGTTTCAGTACCTAGACGCTAACGGGCTGCTTGTCGAATGTTTTTATTTTTAAATCTGTTTCGAGCAAAACATTTCAGTCATTTATGCGCAATTTTTCATGACGGCACTTACATTGCCCTTCTTACACAATTACATTTCCGCGAAAATTGAGAGTTATTGCTAATAAACACGTCGTTCTGTAAAAGTTACTGAAAAATTAAGGCGTGAAAACTTCGATAATGAAGGGCCACAGAGAAAAAAATGCGAAATGTAGTTGTGCTGTTTTCGATGGAACGAGACGCAAATAACCAGTCTTGCCGTCCGTGCTTATGCTAAGATATATATTTTTACTTCAATACAAATATAACTAGATTTGCCCGCGCGAAACCAGAGCAGCCTCGCTTGTTGCAGCATCCCAAGGCGCAAGCAGACAAATATATTGGTGTCATTACGTTTATACTTCCGACAAGCATTGCTGTATTCCCCTTAACATAAAGATTTTCTGGCGCACCTCCTCTTCAGTCTTGATTTAGCAGATAATATCGAGGAATATTCTTGGGAGCAATAAATGATGTTTCCATTCTCAAGAGTTAAAAGCTATTTTTCTGTTCTTACAAGTGCACTGCACTGCTATATCATTATTAAAAGTAAAATAATTGATGGCGATATTATGCGATGCTTTTATTGAATAACAGTCAGGGAACGCAGTTTCCCGGCGGATTCATTCGCTTGTCTTTCTATATATAATATTTTTGCGTTGGAAGAAGAAATTACTGACACGATAGATAACATGGCGCCCGGAAAGAAGGAAGTAGTAGTGTGAGGGCAGACGAGACTCTGAGTTGATCATCTTTCCCCAAAATGAATGTCTTACAGAAATCATTTAGAGTGCTTCCGAGCTTAGCTAAAATGCAGTGATTGTACGAAACTCTGTTTAGAAATTTTTCGTACACGCATCATAAGACAGCTGACCACCCGGGAGCTCTCCATACAGAAACCACATACATGATCTGCTTTCATCACTGATATCCTCGGCGAGGCGCTGAGGTTTGGGCAGCATAGTTGTATGAAGGTGAAACCTTGTTAACTCTGCCTGCAGTTCCGGCAAGCTGCCCCAAAACACAGCAAAAGAAATTATCGATAATCATGTCGGTTGATGAATAAAAAAAAAATTTCCCAAAATTCCGCATAGTCCCCCTGGCAAGTGAATAAAAGCTGTGAGTTTGAGATAAGGTAACATTTCGCGCTCAGATTGTTCAAGTAGTTACGGAGATTAAAAGCTTCTGGCCTACTAGAACCAACCTCAGTATTCGAACTATCACCATGCGTGTGATTGTTGCTAATTAAAAGAGTCCATTTAGACTTATTTTCCCCATAAAATATTTTTATCATAAGTTTTATTCATACTTCACTATTCATAATCGCGGTTTAACCACGAATGTCACAGTATTTCGTTCCTACCTCACATTTTGAATAAGACAAGGCAGACCAAAGGCCTCTGGTACGACTCTTTGTTTCAAACATAACAGGCAGTCCTGCGAATGATTAAATCGGCGAATAATACAATGTTCACCTAATGGATGAAAATAATGGGCTTAAACCGTCTGCAACAGAGAGAACTGACGCCTTCCAATGAAATACAAGTTGCACGTCTCCCAATTTTTTTCACTTCTCACCCTTTACTCAGCCTAGTGAAGTTACCGGTGTATTAGTAAAAAAAAACACATCCAATGAGTGTGGAGAGAGGATACGCGTTTTTTGGAGAAGGGTCGCAGGGATCAGCGGTGTTAAGCGAATAGTGAAACGGCGCAGACAGTAACCACGCTCACAGACGGAAGGAAAGCAGGCCGCAGACGCTACAGCGATTCACACCTGCGATCGATATCACTTAGGCGAGCCTAGAGAGGGCACGAGAGCTGCGTGCGGGGGTCCGCACGTAATTGCAGGCTGCGTCTCGCCTCCGTTCTCGAGTCTAATGAGGCGGATAATGTTTCCCAACGAACGGATTGCGCCTCCGCACACGCGGCTACTACCCTTCGCCTCCGTATCCTCTAGTGGCGGCTCACACGAATTAAATGCTACTGAAGACATGCAATTTTGAAGAAAAGCATTTCTTCACTGACTGCGTGCTCACTATTTCTTTTTCGATTTCCGGTTGAAATGATTCTAAAAATTTGTTTTCCGTGTGGCTCTACAAAACCGAGCTCGAAATTACTATTTGGTGTCTTCATTTTGCAGTTATTCTTCTCGAGCCTAGGCTCTTCTCTCGTAATTGCAGATTCCAATGCCTCAAAACACAGTCGCTCCTTTCTGCACTTCATTATTTCGTTGGGCAATTCGCTTTCTAAAAGAGAACTCGACACAAAAAAATTAGCACAATAGTTGCTCGTTCTAGGAGGTAACTAAATAAGCTGGTATGCGCAGAAATGACAGAAAAGAAGCTTAAAGAGATTTTTATATTTTACAACTGCATGCTTCCTCTGTGTATGCTCGTTATTTCCCGCAATTATTGTTCTCTTTGCAGTGCGAAGAGGCTATTAAATTTTAAAGTGATGCGAAGAAAGAGACATCCTAACCATGACTATCCTCACAGGTCGCTCATGCTGACCCGTGTGTACGTCAGCGCATAAAACCCAAGCTATAACAGATTTGGTTACAAAAAATAATGCCTGAGGAGAAAAGCACGAAAATCGAAGCACACAGCAGCGAAGTTCACAGCGGTGATAAAGTGGCAAGACGGCTAAGCTACATGCGCGATCATGCTAATATAACCACATAATATTTGCAACATATTGCCCTGTTTTGTTATGGGATTTCCCCACATCGTTCAGAAAGCATCAACTCAAACAATTGGTCGCGATTGGGCTGAATGAGAAAGTTTTCATTTCTGATTACTTACCATGGAGGCAAAATAAATTATTCTTCTTCGCCTTTTCGCTCCTTCATCTTATCCGACTTGATATACGTGGGATCGCTGCTTCTAACGAGAGCCCTCTACATCTTCCTTATGAGATCTCTAACAAGCACAAAATGCTGTCTTGCTGAGAAAAAAGGCAGGATCGAAACAAGATATTCAAAGAAAACAGAAAAATGAAAGTGTCTTGCGAAACCTTTAAATCAATAATGGCTTCTTGAGAGGAAAAAAATTATTTCATTCGACATATCTCTATTTGTGCACTAAAGTAAAGGTGCAGAAATTTATAGTCACATGCTCTGACAGCTCTGCTCTAAAAACTGAATACAAGTAAAGATAGTAAAGCAAATCTGGCCTCTGCTAACCTCTCCTTCATATTCCGTATTTCCTATTTCATGTAATATGTTTTTGTTGTTTATGTTTTCTGTTTCCTTTATAAGCTGTGTTTGGGCACTTTGATAACAAATTATTATGTTGAACGAAGCGGCAAGTATTTACAGTCGGTTTCGGCGCCCACGTCGCCACCTAATTTCCGCGAAGCATTTTTACTACGTAATTCGCATAGTTGTTGTCATTCACTCCATTATTTTTAAAACTTCAGGTTATGTGTAATGAAATACTGAGCTCACGTGGCGTTAATTCTATGTGTTTTGTATGTTAAAAAAATATTATCCAAGTTTGAGCAGCTGCTGCAAGATGCGACAATGCAAATTGAGGGTGAACGATGCTAAATATAGCATAGCGTACCCCACCCACAGCGCATATTATACACTGTCTAAATATATTCGATGATATTGCAGCATATGAGTTACCGCGGATATAAAACAAATTGTACACACGGAGCAGTATGAGTACGAACAGAGCGCGAAAGCCGTTCCGGCCTCAAAACGAGCCAAACCAGCTACTCACCGAGCCCTTTTCATCACCACCGCTGTGTCTGCTGTGGTAGACATTGTTGGCTGTGCCTCACAGGTACAGTAAAATCTGAAAAGGAAGTAACGGTACTCAGCAAGCCTCGACCGTAGCCCAGGGAGAAATCCCTTCATTCTTCAATTAAAATTTATCGAAGAAAATGTGTTCCTTCCTCTCCGCTCACAGCCTAGTTTTTCTGGTCCGTCTTAGCACCGATTAGAGGCGAGACGAAGCAAAAATAATTTCACCATTTTTGCCGCTAGTCTAGAAGGGCGTGAATGAGAAACGGCCCACTACTATGAAGCCCTGAAGTCGCTGAGACTGATAATACCTAATCGTTGCCCAATCTTGGTTCTGAAAAGTGTTAGGAAGGAGAAAGAAACCAAGAAAGATATAAGAATTCATCAATTAAACTAAAACTAAAATGAATAATAGTCAGAAGAAGAAAATCAATATTTTATGCTACAGATCATTCGGTAACCACCATGGTTCCTTTTTGCCTCCTCATAGGGGGGGGGGGGGGGGGGGGGGGGGGGGGGGAATTAGAATAGGTTATCGTCGCTAACTTGTGGGTCAGGACGAACTGGCGGGCTAGTTGGTTACACATCTCAAAATTTCCGAGCGCATGAAAATGAAACGAGGACTGATAGAAAAGACACACACAACAAAGCGCCACGCGCTTTGTGGTGTGTGTCTTTTCTATCAGTCCTCGTTTCATTCTCGTGCGCTCGGAAATTTTGAGATGTGTAACTCCTGGGGTTGCTTTTTCTATGAGAAGCTCGCCCTTCAATTAAGCAAATCACTTGCGAAATTAGTCAGCATCTGAAGAGCGGCATATTCAAGCCTTCTTGTAAAAGATATGCGATACTGGATCACTCTGGCGACCATGAAGTGAAAACGAAAAACTTTCTGACATCGTTCTCCCCGCATTGCTTAAAAAGAAAAAAAAAACGATGGCCATACAGTGTCACACACCATGTCCTTGTGAGTCTGGCTGCCACTGCCTGGCTTACAACATGGCCGTAACTGACGCATTTTCAAGCGGGTTTACTTTCCAGCCTACATGTCTCTAAGCCACAGTATTTCTTGGCAGGAGGCGGACGTGGTAGCCCTTGGCGACAAATGCCCATACTTACAAAGATAACGCTGGATAAGTTTCCTGAAATCGCTATCACTTATAATCCTGACAACTGCTGCTGGAAACTCTGCTTATCTCTGTGATGTCGCAAAAGGAGCATCGATTAATTATGAGTCCAGGCCAAGTTCGCTAGCTGGCTTTGATTAGAGATGCGACGCAAACGAACGATACTTCACCTGCCCAGGACGCATGCGCAGAAGGCCGCGTCAAACTTGCCCCAAGTGTTCAGCTTCCTCAGAAGACTAGCCAGGCTAATAAGAAAACTGAAAATAAGGCTCTGGACAGGGTTAACGAATAACACAAATTATCAGCTGATGCTGTCCTTCCTAAGTCACGCACATAGGAAAAGAGTGGTCTGAAGCGACTCGAGCCTCTCCTAAAATGAAATCACCCCTGCTTCCTCTCCTCCCTGACCTTTGTTTTAAATACCCTGACCATTGTTTTTAAACAGCCATCTCCTTCCTTTCTTTTTTCTCACACGTTCCCTCTTCAGATTTGAACGATGCACTAGAATGAGCACGCCAAAATCCTGCTGCGCGACTTCAAAACTAAAAAAAGATCAAATAATCAATTCTCGCGCAAACATTTCCACGTAATTTTTTTTTTTTTTTGCTTTTTACAATCTTGTTCCTTCCGGCAGCTGAAGCGTGTTTATTCTTCCGTGCGAATAACTTGTGCCAGTCAGAGCAAGGCTGTGATCCGGGTGCCTCAAAAAAAGCTTCTTTTTGAGTCGGTGGAGGAAGGGCATGTGCGGCCATTCCGTCATCTGTGTGCTGTTGTTTTTTCGAACTCGAGTTTATCGAGATTTAAAGCTTACGTTTTTTTTTCTTCTTCTTTAGGTCAGAATTTTTCTGCCGTCCTGAACTATCTCTACAGCTGTCTACGCGTTTGGTTTTTTTAGTTTGAGGCCTACTGAATTTGCTTCCAATCACGTTCAGACTAGAAATAAGAGAATCTGTAAGAACGCGACTACCGATGATAATATACCTTAAAAATATGAAGTAACTAAATAGCTACAAGTACTGCACACAGCTAGGTATGCTCACATCGATCATCGCACATCTGAATACATTGCCGGTGGGTATCTTTTCCCTATGGTCTCTTCGAGCCTGCGCATGAGCAATCGTTTTACAGCCCGCGTGAAATTCCCGAACTGCGTAAAATTTCCGCCAAGAAATCTTTTTTTTTAATGATCACTTCCTTCCAGCACCGATTCGTTTTCTCTTGTTGTCGACTTTATGTATTCGTCTCCATACACTGGAGCGTCTTCAGCACCGTCAGTTAGAACAATGGTAAATTTCAGGGTGTTTCCCACGCATCGATGGTAGCGCAGTGCGCACGACTCTTGCGACGTTAATTATTCACAATCTTCATTTGTTTTTTCGCTCAAAGACCTATACTGTTCGGAAGATTGAAATCAGTTATTGGAGTTAAATGTACTTCACTCCAAAGTTACTAATCATTTGAGGTTGTCATAGTAGGATCACTGTGCTGGAGCGCGCCAAATTTTTACAGAACACACTGTTTGTGAAGATTTCTGCCATTATAAAAAAAAAATTGACAAAACTGTTACCACTAGTAAACGCAAGATTCAGCGACAACTCTAAAGGTAGATGTACTTAACAATATATTGTAGTAGAGAATATGACAGCGACCTAACATCTGTGTAGCTCTAGGGTGCTCTTTTTAGTTTTCCACACATCGTAGTTTTTCGTCTAGATCTACTCGTCAATGAGCAGCTATGTATCAAAGCGCATGGCCAGAGTTCAAAGTTTTTCAAGGACACCTACTTCCTTAAAAAAAAAAAAGAAGTTCAAAACCCTTGGTATATCAATAAGTGCATCTTCACCTAAAATCAATGCTGGGTGCAAATGAATGCCTTTTGTAGCATGAGTAAAATATTTTTGCTCAGTGATTCAAGTTCTGTGCATGAGAGTAAGATGTGGTTTACTGTAATTTCATCTCCGCATTTTCATCACCATCATTTATTGAACCCTTAAAGATCCCGTCTGGGACATTACATAAGGGGGGGGGGGGGGGGGGGACAGTGGTGTGAAGCGGTCATACAAAGGCATGTAAACATAAAAAAGCATAACAAAAGAACAAAACAAAAAAATAACAAGAATAACAAGTTTGATGTGAAATTAACGTCAGATTCAAATAGAACAGAATATATATGGCAAAGCAGTAGTATATAAATTACACATAAAATGTACGGAAATTAAATAAGTGGGAAAACACTTGCGGGGGGTGTCGCAATAACACAAGCAGTTCAAATTGCAGGCAGAGCATCGCGAGGGAAGTAGCTATAGTTGGATCAAGTGGTCTGTTATTAGCTGCCTAAATCTGGTGGGATTAGTTTCGATGACAACGGTTTCAGGAAGATTGTTCCATTCTTCTATGGCGATGGAAAGGAAAGATTTGTTGAAAGCGTTGGATGAACCATGCAACCGCTGAATGCTGTGGGAGTTGAATAATCGGCGATATGAGCGTAAGGAAGCAGATAACAAAGTTTGGCGTAATGCAGGGAAGTTAAACTATAGTTTGTGGAGAAGACGAAGAATTGATACTTTTCTGCGGAGTGCTAATGGTTCAAGGCTGAGAGATGATTTTAGGTTGGTAACGCTGTGTCGAGACGAATACTGTGACGTTATGAAGCGCGCTGCCCGATTCTGGATAGCTTCGAGCTGTTGTATTAAGTAGGCCTGGTGAGGGTTCCATATTGCTGAGGCATATTCCATTTTAGCGCGAATGAATGTTTCGTATGCTTGTTGTCTGATTGGTGGAGGGGACATTGATAGTGATCTTCGGATAAAGCCAAGTGCTCCGGAAGTGCTTGCGCAAAGTTTGATAATGTGGTCTGACCATGTTAATTTGTTGGTTATTTCGACGCCAAGGTACCTATATGAATTCGCTACTGACACGCCACATAGTTCAGGGAGTACTAGAAATTAGTAATGGAACGTTTGCGTGATATGTGCATGCATTTACATTTCGAAATATTAAGCTGCATGAGCCAGTCGGAGCACCATTTCTGTATTTTATTTAGGTCGTCCTGTAATAATTCCTGGTCAGTGTTATCGGATATGCTGCGATAAATGACGCAATCATCCGCAAAAAGACGAACAGATGACGAGATTCCAGATGGCAGGTCGTTGATGAAGATTAGGAAGAGAAGTGGAGCAAGGACGGAACCCTGGGGTACACCGGAGATAACTACGGTAGTTGCAGATGCGTGATTGGCGATGACGGTGAACTGCGAGCGATTAGTCAAGAAGCAGCGAATCCAGGAAAAGACTAGAGGGTCGAGTGACAGGCATGCGAGTTTACAGATGAGACGTTGGTGAGGAACTCGATCAAATGCTTTAGAGAAATCTAGGTAAATGGCGTCTGTTTGAAATAAAGAATCTAGACTTAGATGAAGATCAGTTGTGAATTCGAAGAGTTGTGTTTGACATGAGAAGCCTGCCCTTAAACCATGCTGTTTGGGAAAGAAAAAAAAGAGTATTTATCGAGGTGATCTGCAATATTGGAGTACAGTATATGCTGAAAGAGTTTACACGAGATGCATATTAATGAAATGGGACGATAATTCGAGGGGTCAGAGCGGTCACCGGTCTTAAATACGGGTCTAACTTTGCTTGTTTTCCAATCGTCCGAAATTTGGCCGGCCTTTAGTGATTGGTCAAAAATGAGCTGGTTGGCAGGTATGTTGTCGGGTCCTGGGGAAGTAGACGGCTTGAGATTTTCGATGAGCTTAGAAATTCTCTCAGATGTGATGGTAACAGGTGGCATTGAATCAAAATTATGTTGCGGTAAAGTAATCCTGTTGTCCGGTGGTTCATGGGTGAAGACTGAGGTGAAGTAGGAATTCATAGTATCAGAGCGTTCTGAAAGCGGAACGTGTGTGTCATCTTGTCTTCTTAAAGATATGTTGTATGAGCAAATCACAAATTGATTTGTCTTTTCTTGTTAGTGGGAAGTTGTATGTAAGGTGCGTATATCCAATACGGAGATGGCATAAATTAACTCCCGTGAAACATTTCTGGTGAGTACTGGTTTTCTATTCACCAAGTACGGGCTTTACCAAACGCAGTTCGTTATTCATTGTCCTAGGTTTCCTGTCATTTAGCCTTCACATTACTGTGAATTAATTTCATAGAGTCTCTACTGAGTATGTAGACTTTCTTGATTTCACTACTGTGAGCTTGTGCAGCACTTAAGTCGGCTCTTTCATTACGATCTATTCCAACATGGCACAGCCTCCAGCAGAATTTTGTTATATGTCTCTCTGTTCTGACTTTTTCTATATTAAAGCAAGAGTCTTAATATCTTCAAGAATAAGAGAGAAGCACGAAGTTTGTTCCGCATGATTATGCTGCGCATTGCTCATAATGCTAGTCTAATTTGAACATTTCCTTAGAAGCAGGGAACTCTGGTTTAGAGCACTTCGCAACGGGTACCGTGCTCAGTACGCAAACATTCACCCAAGCGCCGCTGTCTTTATCCCTTCTGTTCATTTTATTACTCTCCCTCACATTCCAGCCGTAGCGCCTTGATTCAGTTGCGGTGGCTGAGTAAGATGCGCCGCCACTTAGCCGGCATGAGAGCGTGGGCCTCGGTCCTCCGTGCAGGGACCTTGGCAAAAAAAAGGAAGCTTAACGACGCTAGTGGCACGTAGGCTGGACTATGTGGGCAGTCTACTATGTGGGTAGCTGGAAATGCGAACACAACATTTTTTTTTTTTAAATTTAAGCTCAGTGCAGTGCATGGGCGCCGTTCTTTTTCATGAGTGCTCTCATATGGCTACCAAGCTTCAGCATTGCGCGTGTACACATACTGTCGCTATTACGAAACAGACGCTCGTTCCAAGGTAACACCAGGTTAGACGCGAGTACTGCTGTTGAAGACCGGTAAGGAAATGTGCATATACGCGTGCGTATGCAGCATGGAACGCAGACTGTGTTAGCCGCCTGAATGCGTGGCAGCGGACGCTGACTTGAAGAGGATCGGAAAAAGCCGTGAAAGCCTAAACAAAAAGTTAGGAACGTGGAAGCGGAAATGCGTTTGCCGACTGGACTTATCGTTGGTGAAGAGCAACATCTGCGCAGGCAGTCGAGGTCCTTGCGGACATGGGTCCAATTCACAGGCCCCACAGAGAGCGGGATCACATGATTACACAACACAAATGCTCAAAAGTACTCATTGTTGGGCCCATATGGATAACAATTACCGTGAGTGGAACGAACAAATTTAGGTCGCGACGTTACTCATGGCTTTGAACTTCATTGTATTTACTTCCATTTCAGCTTTCTTCGTGTTGCTTGCTCACCATTTACTTTTTTTTTAATGACTTTTATCGTCTCAAGGTTTCGTCAGCAATTCTTTCATTTTATCACCGTGGTTTTTTCCCTGTTTTTCTTTGGCCGTTCTCCTTCGCAAGCTTATGTGTTTTTGCTTTGATGGGTCAAGAAAAAAAAACTTTACAGACTTTGCTCGCTGGTGCCCTCTTTCTTTTATCGGCCTAGAAAAGTTTTTCCTACTTGTTATGCTCTCCTGCCTTTTTTGGTATCAGCTGGTAAGTTTTATTACCAAAATGGTTCTTTCCTAACTTTCTATGTCACGGGTCCTGAGAGCACTCTGTAGGAAGACGTTCTCAGCGTTTCTCTTGAAATAAAAGTTGAAGGTTCAGCGCTTCTGCTCATATCGTCCTCATTCTACTCTAGTTTGTTGCCTCTTTGCGCTGGTTCACCAAGGATGATGGAAGGCCGCCTAGCCCTTGGGCAAGTGGTGCTCCTCATTTTCATATTTCCAAGGAATATTGACATTAAACCGCAGAACTATGAGCACGTATTGGACAGGAGTTGTTCTTGTTAGGCCTCTCTTCATTTTTCTAATTATTTCGTATCATTGCTATTTATTTAAATAGTTATTCCGCTTTACTTGACATTTTCCGTCCCAATCTGGTTCAGCTATACTACGTAGAGCTGTGCATCAACATATAGAAGCCACTTGGAACAAAATAGGTAAAGGAAACAAAGAACAAATTGCAGCGATCAGTCAGCTCGAAGACGATTTCATGGGGGACTTGCAAAAGAGAACAAAACACTGCAAAAACAACTAGAGAATATAGGAAATTACTAGTGTCGTGAAATGTTGCGAAGAGATAAAAAGGTTGAGTAAGGCCGGAAAGGTTCTTCGCGAAGAAGCATTGTAATATCTATCCAATATTTTGAGTCTTTTAAGAGTAAACGGCAGTTTAGCGCTTAGTACACTACAAGAGTGGCAGATGCTGGGTGCCGTTTTGTTACTTAGTGCATAAACCTAGACTAAAACAAATATATAAACCGATCGAGGAAAAGCGCCAATAGCCAACGCAGATACACTGCGGTTGCCAGCAATCCCTTTCCATTCAGCCTTAAAAGCCCTGAGCGCCAAAATAAAAAGCTAAAAGGTAGGCGGGGCCAAGAATGCTCAAGTTTAAAAGAGAAAGAGAACAGTCTGTAGAGGCTTCACTTTCAAATCTAGACACAAAGTACAAAACTGACGTCCCAGACTGCATTATTTCATTCTCCAGCGCTATCGCGAGCTAATTACAGGCCCTAATTAATCCTACGTCAGGACTTCACCTCCGCTTCTTTCCCTGCATCGTAGTAAAGAGGTTTTCGTGCCGGTTTGTCTCTGCAAAAAAAAAAAATTAAAATGGAATGCCATCCGGATGATTTTTAATAAGCCAGGAATTCTTCTCCATGCTTAATCCGCTTATTCGTACATTTTTAGACGTTCATCTTGACATAGAAGAACCTCGTTTCTTGTTTTATATGTTCACTACGATTTTTATCGTAATGTCCTCTGAAGCGTTCGAAAAATTTATTATTGCACAATATTACCAACAAAGAGCTTCTGAAGGCTGGCGCGTGTAGAGGAACAACTGTAGCCATTCTTTGGCAAAGCATATCTTTGCATACTTTCTTGAAGCAGTGAAATCCGCGCCTAATACCAGCACTGCTTACAGACGCAGGCACGCTTTTCGCTTCCTATGGACGCTGTAATGAGCACAAATCCGGAAGAAGGGACGATTTCAGTAACAAGGAAGCATGAAGCGCGTCCAGTAACCCCAACTTCTGCAGAATACTGACCTGGTTGGGAAAGTACTGTATTTAGCACAAAACAAAAAGATAATTGTGCGCTAATACCTACGACATCGCTGTGTAACTCGATGCATGCAGTAGCGATTCTCTTGATTCTGTAACACGGACGTTCAACGGTAAGAGAGTTTTTGAAATATATTTATTTATTTACAATACCCTCAAAGACCCGCAAAAGGTATTACATAAAGGGACAGAAACATTATTAAAACTAATTTAAATCCTTACATGGGCCTAGTGAGTTTAGGAAAGCTGCTAGTACGATATGCTAGGTAGACAACGTGGAAAAAAGTTTTCTTTTTTAGTTAACGCAGAACTTATAACTTTCACGTATTAATGCGAGTGAGAAAGATGTCTTATGTACATAATCTCTACCTAAACGATTATTTTTTTGAAATATTCTATATCGCCATTCTCTGCACGAATATATTTCAAGCAAACTTTAATGACTAATCCACTGCCTAATACTGCCACTAACTTAACACTACCAACTAACACTCCACGGCCACCGCAGCCACTGCTGCTATCGATGCCTTATATTGTATTGTGAAAGTTTTATAATAATGTCATGCCAGACCAACCAGGCTGTTTATTGAGCAAAAAATTTGGAGATGGTGATGAGAATGCCACAAGTGTAGAATCTTCTTTTAGTTACCATTAAGGTAACAGCTCAGGAGACTTTGAGGTGAGTTGGAAAGGCTAAGGTGTTAAAGGTGCATGGAAATGCCCGACTTGAAAAGCTGCTCGCCCGAGAGGGCAAAAATCATAAGACAAGCTGGCAGGTGAACTTGGTTGTGACTACAGTGGCGTACTGACAGGCATTGATGCCAAGTTAGCTGTTGTGGCTGAGCTGAAAGCCCAAATTTATTGTTTGGAAGGCCTGCAGACAACGATTCGAAGTCTTGAAACATTTGTACAAATGATGTTTTAGAAGTATGACGAAACTCTGGCAAGCCAAAAATAGCAGCACTCGGATAATTAAGCCCTAAAAAGAAGACAATGACCTTGACGTAGTCTTTTGGAAAAATTAAACCAATAAGCCAAAATTCCAGGAAAATCAGCTTGAACAATGGTGGAGATGCCGAAATCTTGAACTTTATGGTTTATAAGGGCGTGATGTCCCAAAACGACTCAGGCTATGAGGGACGCCGTAGAGAAGGGCTCCGAAAATTTCGACTACCTGGAGTTATTTAACGTGCACTCACATCACACAGTACACGGGCTTCTAGAATTTCACCTCCATAGAAACTAGGCCGTCGTTGCCGGGATCGAACCAGCGTCACCGCGGCGGCTAAACAAGAATACTGAACTGCATGAACTTAAAGAAGATGGTGGTGAAATTTTGCTGCCAAAGGTATATGAACTAGCTGAGTTCCTTGGTATTTACTCAGGCCGTAAGTTGGGACTGTCCCGCACCACTAATGTATCGCGGGTTCTTGGTATTGACTGTCTCAGGAAAACCGCCTTTTATGAGATTAACAGGTTCGCTTCGAAAGAAGATAGTCCTCCCGTTTTGATACTTATCGCTGTCCGCGACAGAAAGGAGCTTTGGCAATTTAAAGCTAAAGAGATTAGAAAGGCACATGCCGACCACCGCGTTTGTAGAAATCTGACTGCATACAATAAGGAGCTGTTCTGGCTTATTCTTATGAAGGCAGAAGAGTCTGGCTTCAAGTTTACACGAGCAATAAAAGGGAAAAGTTCATCACAGAAAAGAGGGTGATCATGTGATTTGCATTTCTTCTGAGGAAGATCTTCAGAATATCAGATTACAAGATTAGAGTGCTTACGTATTGTCGAACCAAGCGCTACACTTCATTTGTCAATAGCGCTATATTTTCCCTTGAGATCTGCTCTTGTAGTAATCAGATTTCAGGATTGAAGAAGCCCGATAAAAATTATTTTGTGCACTTTTCACTTATCAATCTGAACCTTCGTCATAAGAAAAATGAACTGGCACCATTTTTGAACAAGCTGTCTTAAAACTTCCATGTCGTAGCTTTTTTTGGACACATGGCTGAACATTAAATTAGGCGCTTTTTACCTTGAACCTTACATTAGCGTTTATCAACGCGTGGTGTCCAGAGAGTAGGTGCTCTTATTGCTCATGTGAAAAAAGAAAAGAAAATCGTACTACAAGTTTCTCATGTTTTGTGAAAACAATGAGGATGCAGAAGTTCTGGCAGTGCCATGCAATAACATTCTTGTCTTGACAGTTTGTCAGCCCTATCGGGCTCGGAATATAACTATTATGATTGCCTCGAGAAAGTTTAGTTCTTTGTTGCATTCAATATTATGAATGTAATCACCATAATTACTGTAAACATGAACCTACTTTGAAAACTTGCGAGGAGAAGAACATCCTTGAACTGATGCTTAGTAATGGCTTTGATAACCAGATTCAATGTCAGACTAGGGTGACTGATTTTTAAGAAACTCTGACGAACGTACGTCTGTGTAATTTTGGTTCTTCTGGTGCAATTTCTGGTGTCTTAGTCGTTGGTATCAGTGACCACTTCCGTATTTACAGACGTTTATAAGTTTATTTCAGTCCTGCCGATTTTCACAAAGCGACCATGGGATAAGGAGACTGGGCCGGTCATGATTATGATGGAGACGAGACTGGATAAAACAAAGATAAGCATTTCAGGAGAGCAAGCTGCCGGGCTAGTTGTGGAAGCATGTTAAATAGAATTCAGAAAGATATAAGCCTGTGCTGTGAAAATGAAAAATCATTTTTGGATCGCCATGGTTACTATCCTTATAAAGAGTTATGTGAAAAGCCAGGAGGAAGTGCCCATGGGCCCCAATACCTGGCATTGTTGTCATTTATAGCCGACACCAGCCTGCACATGTACCTGTGACCCTCTAAAGCCGAATGGCATATTTTCGCAATAAAAAAAAAGTGGGAAATGAAGAAAATGGCGCATGGGGTTGCAGCAAGAGTGAGAAATGTGAAGGGGGTTAATGGAAGTCTTTGACATGAGTCACGATACGAAGAGCTTTAGACACTGCTTTTAAGTGCACGATTCCTGCGTGGGAAGGATTTCCATCAGGGCGTTGAAACACAGTCGCGATGGCAAACCCTAGGGACAGTGCGTAAAAAACCAGTCCTGTAGAAAAGACATTACACAGGCTTAAAATAACCGTACCCTTGCGATACGACAAGAAACCTTAGAAAAAGCCGTTTAAAGCCCCCCTTTAATGCAGTAAAACGTCGCTTCAGGACATGCAAAGTGCTTCACTAAACTCCTGAAAGCATGCGGCACTTGTGGTCGCTCAAATGTCCGTTCCTTTACGAGACCAGTTTATGGACGTGCAGGCTACCAAAACCTTTTCGTGCTGCAGCACTAAGGACTCCACTCACCTACTTCAGCGCTGTCTTTCTGGCTATACGTCAACTGTCTGCTTGGCCTCTGTACTGTGAGCGAAGTGCCTACCGCGGCAGGTGGTTGTGCAGTTAATTTTTAAGGCCGAAGCCTTTAATGCCTCATCGTTGTAAGCAGTGGTTGTCGACAGAAATGTCACGCTTTTCAATAGTTCGTAACGGTCGTGACGTCACAGTGCGCGAATATGCAACCAATTAAAGGGATCGTATAGTGATGTGCCAAGTATGTGGGAATGAGTTTAGTTCATTGCTTAATTATCTAATTAGCCTAATTAACCTTTCTACTCGGGCCATATAAATAAATAAAACCGAGTAGGAAATTGGTCGAGATCGGGAATCGAACCCCGGTCTCCGGAGTGCGAGACGAGCATGCTACCACTCCGCCATGTCAGCTCAATGCTTTGGAATGAACAAAGGCGCGTCTAGTGAATACGTGTCTTCGTTCACTCCCATCTTCCTCCCTTCCCGTTACGGCGAGGTTCAGGTGTCCATCGAGATATGCGAGACAGATACATTTCCTTTCCTCAAAAACCAGTTTACCGACTAGCAAGGCGCAGAACGAACGAGCGATGGCGTTCTGTGGACTCCCTGGCAGCGCTGCAAGACGCTGTCGCGTTTCACTCTTAGAGGCGAAGCTTAAGATCTTAACAACACATCAGTGACACAAGCAGCAACACTGCACTTAAGGCTTTCGCCTCACCACACTTTAGGTCAACAAAGTGACCCACGGAATTTTTTTCGCCAGAGGAGCAGCCCCTGCCACCGGAGGGCACTGACGCACCGCTTATTTCCGGCACAACTGCGCCAGAAGTGGGATGTGGACTTCTGGTGGCCAGTGAACCTTATATATAAAATGACCAATCTTGCACATATGGATGTTAACCCCCTGACTCACTCATGCTATCACGTCATATCCTTAAGGGAGAGCTTAGGTCTGATTTAACGAATCTTTGTCTGCATCCTGACTAGTTTCGAAATCCAAGCCTCGAGCAGAAGAAACGCTTCTAGTTAGCATCTAGCGCTTCTATTCAGCTTTTGGCCATACCACGCTAAATCATTCGTCATTTTTCTCAGAAAATTCTCACGTTTTATTTGTCAAAAAGGCGCTTCCTAATGTACGATGAAAATGTGCTATATGGTTTGTCTACTCCGTACAAAAACACAGACAATTATTGAAGCACTTCTATTACAAAGTTCCGCGAATTATTTGCGGCGTAAAGAGCAATCCGTTATTCTTATAAGAAAATTCTCATCTTTTTTTTTTTTTTTGTCAGAAAGGCGTTCGCTAATATAGGATAAAATTGCGTTAGGTGTTTTATGTCTACTCCGTAAAAAAAGTCAGACAAGTATTGCAGCATTTCCATTACAAAGTTCCGCGAATAACTTGCGGCGTAAAGCTTCCGCTAATGGTTACCCCAAATGCGCGCTCACGCTTGAAGCGTAGAGACGCATGAAATACTTGCACTGCTCATATAAGCTTCCACCTCGCAGTCCCGTTATAATGAGCTCCTTTGTTCCCGCTAACTTCAAACAATGTTGAACATTATGGTACACCAGGGGCAGAAACAGCCACTTGAAGCGCTGAGCTCGCGAACAATCGCGAGACGCATTTTAGATGCTGGAGCTAGAATCCGCACTAAAGACATTTGACATTGTGACAGGCTGAAAAGTGGTGTTCACGTGGGGAGTAAATAAGCTGAGGCAATGAGATGACCTCGGACTGAACACGCACCCGCGGAAGAAGGTCTCGCAGAGCCCAGGGTTGGTAATACACGCACTTAGCGCAGTTAAGACATCCGTGAATTTTATTCACATAACCTTATTCGAACAACGAACTTGTCACCTGATGAAATGGGGTAGAATGCGCTATTTATCCGAAAAAAAAAGCGTTAATAGGTGCGACATAGTTCTGGGATGGTATGTGCGACATAGTTCTGGGATGGGATGGTTATTCTCTCTTTTAAATTAGTGCGTTTCCGGAAGCCAGCTGAAGGGTCCAATAAAACGTAATTCTGTGCCAGTGCGATTTTCTAACGGGAGCGACAAAAACATTACCCGAGCAGTTAATAACAATGCAGCACTGGTGTCAAGTTCAAAGTCTCTCAAAATAATGGTTGCTTTATACTGAGGCTCATTTCTGTGTGTGTCTTCTCCTAGTCCTGCGCCCTTTTTCGCTGGTTTCACGCACTGGATTTAAACATCCTGCTCTGTTGTCACTGACACCTCGAAATATTTTTGTCTTCCAATTCGCCGCAGTCATGTAAGTGTGAACAAGATCGAGGTGCTTTGAAACAATCTAACTGCAGAAAAACAATTCTGCGAAAAAAAAGAAACTTGCCGGCGGCTTGTGTATATCAGGGGGCATAAGCGACTGTTGTCCTTGCACCGCTAGTCTGTCTAGTTCACAGTGACAGGCACGGCTGCTTGTAATTTAACCCGCTCACGGCTCCTGTCGCAAGTGAAATGTTTTCTTCTTAGTATTGTTCCGCGGAACTTGACAATCTAAATGAACATGTGGCGGCGCTTGTAACTCGAAACTTAAGGCTGTCGTGGCTCAGACGCTGCTTTTGAAAGAAGATTATTTTCCACTTTCTCGTTATTAAATTTCCTTTTGCTCGATGCGGCTTCCCGAGAAAAGTGATTTGCCCGCGTGTTCAACCTCTGTGCTGACATTCTGTTGCAACATGTCTTTTCTGGCATTGCAGCGGATTCTCGTTCTGCAAAGAGAACACGCCTCCAGATCGTTCTCTTTTGTTTTGCTTCAAAAGCAACCTTTTGTTCACTAGCAGATATAGCAGTCGGCAGCAGACAGTTACGTATGACAGCAATATAGCTTTTCCATCCACTCCTTTATTTATTCGTTACTTAAAGCTACACATTCCGTGGAAGTCTATTGCTTTCATCAAGTGATGGCTATGTGCGCTAGAGGCGCTCATGTTTCGATCCGTTGACCTGAGAGAGGATGTGACGGCGTTTCTTTCGTTGCTACACCTCGTCTAGCTTAGACAAGGATGGGCTGCCTGGAACTCTCTTCCCACTGGGGCTATCTTCTCTCCGCAATATATATTGGCCCCCGAAAGTTAAGCACAGCTCGCTAGTGGCGGATCAACTGCCCCAAAGCACTCTCTACCAGCTGATTGCCGTATATAAAGAGGGAAGTTAGGTGGCACCTCCGGCTTGAACTATGCTGTATTAGTGTTTGCATTATCGGCGAAGGCTGCTTCCATTGTATACCGCCGGTACAGCAAGAGTTGTTTTCCATGTCACTGAAGGTAGTTGGCTAAAGATATTGGTTGTAATTAAGGATATCGCTTTTCTTTACAATGGTCTCGAGCCGGTTCTGGCCAACATCGACAGTCTGCGCACTGCCAGCTACGAAGCTAACAGAGCAGGCAATATATATTACCTGTATAAAGTGGCTCCCAGTCATGGTAATGGGGGCCGACTCAGCCTGAGCACTTTGGCAGATTGCTTTGACAAGGTAGCCTGTCAGCCGACACCGCTGTGTTAATCGCTGGCCATTTTACGCGACATACGTCCGGAGCACGCAAATGACTAGCTCTACACTGTTAGCTGCTCAACGACACACCGACTTAGCGCATGCGTGTTTCGCTGGTTTTCCTCTTTAGGTGGCCTTGCGGACGTTATCTTAGCTTAAGGCTAGTTGCAGTGAAGCGGAATGTGCGTGTTACGAGCTCAGGTAATGGTGCACAGTTATTGCGTGCCCTAACTCGAAGCGATAAACACGCAGAGAAGGAATTTTTTTCTTACAGTAATTATATCTGTGTTGCAGAGACTGTGGTCGTTAGGGGAATGTAAGTGAAACTGAGCAACTAATGGTTGGCGTCTAAGCGGGATCACTAGTTTAAAAAGGCTTATATTTCGCATAAGTTTGCTGAAATAGTATAAGCAAATAGGCCTAGGTTTTTTTTTTTTAAGAGACCGTTTTTAGCCCATAACTTAAGTCACGAGAGATAACACAGGGCTCTGAACAGTCTAGAAAAATAGCCTGCTTGGAAGTACACTAAGCTCAAACTGGTGATATCGACTAATGTGCCGTACCTACCAGGTAACATAAAACTAAAGAGACTGGAATAAATTTCTGTAGAATATACATTGACTAAATGAGCTCTTTTGTAAATTAATGGCCAACAGTGCATGAGGTTTCCATAGAAAAGAAAGCAGAATCAAATTTACCCTTTTACTGCTACGTATGTCCCAAGGCTACGCTCTACAAACCATACCAGTCTTTGCTGACTTGGACAAAAATTTTGAGGAGAACAAGAGACACTGTGGACATGAACTTTCCTAGGCATTTTTTGCAGACAAGAAAGAGATAATTGTGTCAGCCGTCGGTCTAGAAGGTTTTATCAGAAAGGAAGGTTTCTGAACTTTGCTTCAGTCGTGATTGTCAGGGACAGGTGCAAAATATGTGCACTTGCGAATAAAATCATTCACCGGTCTGCTCCTGTCCTATAAAATAGTCGTCCATATTTGTTTTGCGGTGTTCTTTTTCTAACACTGTCATCAGAGAATTTACCTGATTTTGAAAGAGGGCTTTGGGGGATTGAATACGCGATGAAGGATATTCGTTATGGAAAATATTGTCGAACTCAAGGACAGCAACGATGTGCTCGAAAATGAATGTTTTAGCACTCGGCATTAACTAAGATGCTGGGAAATTTTTCTGTTCTCGCGCAATTATTCACTTTCCATGATTTTCGGAGAGGAAGGACTTTCGCTAGCTTCCATGACTAAGAAAGAGTGGCGGTGGAGAGATCTCTTCGAAATAGTGCCTAGGCGTCTGACAGCCAATGCAGAGAGTATCTTCAGCCAGTTAAGGGTAACGGTATCTATGAACAACTACATACATACGTTCTTAGGAAGGTAACATATTAACAGTAGCTTTTACTATGGTACTTGGTACACGCTAAATGCCTCGGCAAAAAGAAAGTGCCTGTGAAATCCTTCGCTAAGGTGCAAAAAAAAAACGAGAAAGATCTCGGAGACCTGGCTGTGCTACTCCGATGAGAATGTTTCGAAAATATTTTAAATTTCCTTGTACCGAAATGAAAGAAGAACCTATGAAAAACATTTTAACATCGCTTTAGCTCACCGTCTATGTGCTCTTGACATTCCCGTGCACCGCTGTCAATTAGAAAGCATGAATACAGTTGATAATATTGCGTATCCCAACTAGCATGTAAAAGAAAGGAAAAGTGCCGACATGCATACCGCTCAATTTCTGATTTTGATTCGCTTGCAATATATTCAAGAACCGATACGTATCCTGACTTTCGGACTTAAGGGTCATAATATTTATGGTCTGGTGGTCTCCCAGAAAATCGTATAAATTGTCAACAACCACACATAATGCATGGCAAAGGATATAGTGGAGATTTCCTGAACCCCGCAAAGCCAGCGAACCAGCCAAACACGTTGCGTTTATTTACCCTTGTGGGTTTTGCGCATGACAGTTCAGAGATAAACATCGCCACTGAACACAAATACTAATTGGCTTTCTAAGCATAGCAGAATTTCTGCGTGGCCCTACAAATTTTTTTTTTTTTTTGGGGGGGGGGGGGGGGGGCTTTTTCGGAGCACTGCATCTGCCAAGGCTCGAAAAGAAAACTATACAAATGACAGAGCTTACCCATATGGCAGGTCTCAGAAATAAGTTACACTGCGCATATGAAATATTAGATTGCTGGCAGAATAATAATAGCTGTATATTAGGGGGTTAGAAGCCCAAAGCGGTGCATGGGATGTGATAAACAATATATAGGTGAGCTTGACATGCTAACAACATCGCAAAATACGATGGCCGAATAGAAAAGGCAGGCCACCACTGTCACTGTTCGTTCTTTTAACATTTTACCTTAAAGTACGGTTAATTGAGGTTGTTATTTTCCAATACAATGGTGTTTTATATAAATGAAGGAATCAGTAGATATTCTCCACTGAGTTGTCTTTTCCTTCCGTTCGTCGCCTCTTGTGCCCTTGTAGCCATGAGAAACAAGCCAACTCGCCCAACATTCTTATATCCGATAACGGAATGCTCCCGATTTAGTTATACCACCTTGTGTTATTTAAGAATCGCTAAAGTCACGCAGCCCAGGGGCGTATTTTCTTTCACTTCGCCTCCGTCGAAATTAAGCCACCAATCCGAGATTTTACCCGCTAATGTTGGCTATTCGGACGAACGCCATAACTGCGGTGCCAGTGTGCTGTGCTCAAAGCGCTATCAAAGATATATGGATATAAAAAATTGAAAGTAAGCGCGACTAAAAAAGCGTATAGCTAAGCTAATTTGCTGCTTTTTGATAAAAACCTGATGAGAATGCTTAAGTGAATTCTCGACGGTTGCATGAGCGTGCGCCTTGTGCATGAAGCATTCACCCACTAACGTTGCTCCGTAGTTGCAAACGAGACTCTTTATAGAATGGGCTATTGGGCTCTGAAACTTGCTTTTTGGTTTAATTACACATGTAGAATAGGCTTCCGGTTCGCGAAAAAGAAAGAGATATCTATTCTTTGTTATTTTTTCTATTGAAGCAGAAGATATTGAGCAAATGAAAGTGTAGTTACGAAAGTATATAATAAACAAGGACTCAGCTCTAGCAGTTAGGATTGCTTTTTAGATTGCAAATCTGTTCAAAAAAAAAAAAACACCATCTGCTACAATTACAGCTTTTATTGATTTTTTCTTTATATGATCTGTGTTTTCAGTGCTTCTATTTCTGCTACAATGAATACGCCCCGCATAACACTTCATGTTGCATCAGACAGTCGTCAAATCACTTTTTTTTCTTCATGGTAAATAATGAGGCTCTCTGTAGGTTTGTTCCAGGTCTTCATGGAGAAGGAGCGAAAATATTCAAAGGGACAACTGATTGCATTGTGTTGCCAATGCGAAAGCAGAAGAGCCTGGTGATGATTTTACAAGAAGTGATGCCATTTCCAGTTTGGTGACGTCACTTCTCTCCAGCCAATGGGGATTATCCGATCTCGCGACATCATTTCCCTGCCGCCTACTGGCGAATTTTATGACCGTGGACACATATTTTTCTATGAGGATTCTAGTGCAATAGTGCTGTAAATGCACAAAGATAGCACCCTGCAGTTAACCAATGTTATCTTTTTTAACGTACTGCAGTTGAGCAAGTAGGTATGCCTATCTGTAATGACACTAGTGGACCATTTTAGCAGGTGCGCCGTCTCCCAGCAAGCGGCTGCGGACATTTTTAGGGCATTCGAAGTTCGCCCTTTTCACCCAGTTGCATCGCTTATGTGCACGTTTCCTATCCCTCAATTCACTAGTTGAGTAGAGAACCGGCAGCTTTTACTGCACATGAAAAGTTCAGGCTAGCGGCAGGTGCAACCCACAGATGGCGGCAGCTGTCAAGAGCAGATGTGAACCATTCTACGCGTCGTTGACGTAGTCGGTACCTAGTGGAATCGAATGCACCCTCGTCTACTGTGCGTGTTTGTTTTCAACTCGTTTTCTGCTTAGCAGACTAATTTTCTGCGACTACCAACAGGGCGACAAATGCGGGTTGCAAGCACTCTGGTTGCATGAAAATTTACTGTAAAGCGTGCTTTGTTACAAGATTATCTTTAGTATGGTAAAGCTACCTCTCACTCGACGATAAATTTCGCGACTGATGTTCTTTGAAACCAACGATTAACTCAGACAGTTTTTAATGCTCAAATAATCAAAGCAAAAGGTTAAAATAGTTTTCTTTTTCACTGGTACTTTCATGTTGAAGGAGAGATTTTTTTTTACACTCGTTTAGGAGCAGCTAATGCAAAAAACAGGCCAAACCAGCCGAATAATGAGCTAAACTCTTTCTATGTATTTCGACACCTTATATAGAACAGAAGTGAAATTATGAGACTTACGAATGTGCAAATGACAACATTTCTACGGAAAACAATATTGGTAAGTTCATTCACATGCAGAAAAATATATACCTGTTCGGGGGATTTGTCTTCAGGCCTGCGCAACCCAGGCGAATATCCACAGGAAATTTCGGCGTTTTAGACCGTCAAGTATCCTATGCAGGTTACATTAGTCGCATTCCTTAAGGAATGAATTCTGTCTACCACGATATATTTTAACCCTTTCAGTTTAAATCAGAATCCTTTCTCGGTGAAGCCGCAAGACTTCAGTGCCTGGCTTGGCTTCACGCAACATGAAGTTTAATATGCAGCAGCATTTCCACCTGACAAAATTTAAGCCCACAAAATGTCGTTTGTTTTAATAGACAAGTATTTTGAATTTCAAAATGCTTGATTCGAGCTTTCTGACAGCCATAGCTCAATGTTCTCACAAGAAGAACGGCTGTGGGGTCGGTCCTGATTCGTTCACTGTCGCTCTGGACGCCAAATCTGGCTGTCGACAACGAACCACTCTCTAGACTAATTATACGAGGTGACCGCGAGCAATGCTTCCTTCCGGAAGGGGGCTAATGACTTTCGTTGAAACTGAGAGGAGTGGGTAAGTAGAAAACCGGCGAAAAGGACGCATTCACAAGGAGGAGAAGTACACAGGACAACGCTGGAATGTAGAGGAGTGTTTTTGCTTTCCTATTTTTTGCGAGGGCTGCAAATCAGCCTTATCTGGACAGCCTCGCGGAAACGCGCTTAATTTTCTTGGAGACGAAGGGCTAGTAAGCCAGACTGCGCCCTTTTAGGCTTGCAAAAACTTGGCACAAATATTTTGATTAGAGTGTGAATAATGCTGGTATAACGGTTGTCCCGCGACACATCATGGAACACGCCATTTTCGTCAATTTCTCTCGTTCTTTATAGGCCAGTTCATCCGTTTTTTGTGCTTACATAGTGGTGAAATGTTTGGGGTAGCAGCCAACCGCTTTTCCGTTGCCGCCACTGACGAAAGGGACGGGAGAAAGCTCGTTCAGAAGTAGGGTTCACAGCTAAGGGTGTTAATGGGGGTTGACACGACAGTTTGGAGTTGGTTAATATATAATGCACAAAGAAGAAAGTTCCTTTGCGAACTCCTTTGTCTAATATCCTTGTTCCAGTTTCGCAATATTTCTTAAAGTTTCCTTATGAACCTCAGGGTTGCGATTTGCAAGTAATAGATTGCATTTAATGATATAAAACTCGAATATTTCTTGCCAATCAACCTTCCTACAGGAGAGACAAGCGCAAATCCGAGGTAACAAAACAACACAAAACAAAATTTTGGCCATTGTGAATTGTGCCAATATTGTGGCCACTCAGTTTTGTTGACGCCATCTCGGTCACACTGTAAGAGCAATAGCAACGCTGCATGTATAAATAAACTGAATGTTCGTGGTTCTCAACAATTGCTTATAGTCATGGGCTTTTAAAATCATAGGTGGTTCAGAAACTTTAAACTACAAAAAAAAAACATGCTCTCAGCTTTTTCGTGAGTACAGCAGTGCGCGGCTAGCCAACTGTGCTGGCCGATCATAGACCGTTACGCCTTTTCGGCTCTGTTAGAAATTCATTTGTATCGTTCACGGGTTTTAATAAAAGGAGGCACTTTCTGGAGCTCCTGACACAAAACTCAATCTAGTACAATGCTGAAATTTGCCTGGGTGTAAGGGCCCGTAAGTCAAAAAATCAATAAGGTAGCGTTAGTAACGAAGAACCACGTACTGACCTTTCTTTTATGAGCAATAAATTATTGGCTTTTCAGTTTCAACAGTCATAAAAGCAAAAATGAGATCAACGTCATGCGAACACAGAGACGAGCTAGACGTGTTGCAAGTGCTTTCGGCAAAATCATCCTTAAGAATTATAATTTAGACCGGTTGTGAAGTAGGATTTACATAACTGGCGCTTTGTAAAGGTGCTGATACTAACCCACACGTTTGTGACGAGCACGAGGCAACTATGCGGAAATATATTCCATGGAGGAGTGTACAAGGGCAAGAATATTTACTTGCATAAAAAATACAAGTGGCTGAAGAGCTTTATATGAACTAAGGCTTCCCTTTCTGAGACTGTTAATCGTTGGACGTCTGTCTTGTTACCTATATGTTTTGTATACTGAAATAAAAAGGGCTATGGTTCTCTCCATACCCGTATTGCTTCAAAGAACAGAGTGGTGGCAGAATTTAGGAGCAGTCACCTTATCTACGCACTGTAATGTGTGAGTACAGCATTACTCGCTTACCGCTTTCCTGCATAAGCGCTTCCTTGCTGAAACGCCATTTGTATGCCCTTCTGCCTTCAGTCACGTTCGTCACTGAGCCGCATTGAGCGCGGCTCCTGACATCGAGAGCATGCATATTGGACCCCTCAACTTTGAGACACATCAATCTTTTCGTCTCCCGTTGTTGTTGTTGTTGTTGTTGTAGCCTTAGACAGAATGGCACATACCCAAACTGGGGGATCGGCCAAGAATCGGGAGGTAAAGGTTGGTATTCACCTGTACGTAGTAAAGGCAAAAGGAAAGCCAATCTGTGTCTATTACCCGCCTTTCATTTATAGCTTCCCTTCATTTCATTAGGAGTGCCTACTTAATTGGCCTCAGCTTCATTTGTTCAAGAAGCGAACGAACTGCAAATAGAAACAGTCGCTTCCGAGTCGACAAACAAATCACCCCGTTTAATGCTTCTTCGCAGATGGGTAAAAATATTATGGCTGGAATGTAGTCCAGCGCAGCTTCTAAATAATTTTCGAGAGAGTAGCTTGCACGCTAGTGTAGCTGTCTGCTGCTGCAGCTCTCCACTTTTTCTGTAGCTTGCGTTGAGACAGCACCACGATTAAACTTATTCACTAGCCTGTTTCGTTGCTGAATTGACGTAAGTTCAGTACGCTTCCTGGCAACAATGAGTGGGTGCTTTCTGGACGCAAGAGTACCTAATCGATGCAAGCGGCGCCATTTTTGTTTGATAGAAGCGTTAGATGTATTTAAATGGCGTGATGTAAAATCTTTTGGATGGGAAAGACGTCCTTGTTTTTTTTTTCTGGAATTCCTGGCAGAACACTCAGTTTGGGCTATTGCTGAAATTTTAGGCGAATTTTTTAAGAAAGAACGACGTGTTATTATCACGAAATTAAGTTATTCTAAAACAAAAAAAGAGTTCGGAGAGTATTGACATGAAAAACTAATTAAATGTAGCAAAACAACCGAGATGGTAATTAAAGGTATTTTAGGAAGGAGGTACTATTTATTCGGTCTGTAGACTGCACAGCTTTCTTTTGGTTCTGCCGTGGCCGTAAATGCGACAGGATGAAGAGACGAGATCACAAATCGTGACAAATATTTTCGTCTCTTGGAAGGAGCAGACAGGAGGCAACAAACCATGTGATGACCTTTGATGATTTGATTCTGATCGGGAGGCAGACGCACTGCCTTCACTAATTAGCCCGGTAGCTCACTTATCCAGCGGACCGAGCAGAAAAGGAAGATGTGAGAGAGGCATAGGCACACTGAGAAAGGGAGAGATATACAAATCAGGCGTATTAATTTGGTTCGCACGAGCGATTACCTTGCAGACTGATGGAGTTTTGCTGCCTTGCCATCCCGCATTCCTGAAATGTCTCCCGTTTCTCTTATTAGTCCAGCTCTCGTATCACGGAAAGAGGTAAAAATAAAACTAGGCTGAGAGAGGACGGGGCCGTGGAATCATCCACACGTGAAGAAGCTTAAAGTGCGAGAATTTTTTTGTGTTGCTTATCTTTTTTTCGCTCTATTTTTTGTTAGCTGTCCTTAGCCAAGTCAGCAGCTCCTGATTTAATTTTAGACTTTGTAAAGATGAGAAATAAAGGAACATTTCGCTGGCGGTGATATATGTTCCCTGTCCAGAATAGCATTATCGACGCAGTAATTACTCGCTGCGTGCTCCAATCAGGGCTAACAGATACGCCTTCGACGCCCCTGATTGATGTTTAAAGATGATAATTAATTTGAATGGTTGAAGGAACTCTTTGACTGAGCACAGCCATGGAACAAGGATTTTTTTATACAAAAGGTGGCGAAGCGATTAAATTTACATGCAGTTTCAGGAGCATAGGTTCTTAAGCAGGTCTTCTTGACATGCGGTAGGAACTGCGCAGTGCTTTTGGATTTGTGCGCAGACACATTCGAAAGAAGCTGATTAGGTCTGATTTAATTTTTTTTTCACTATGCCATATTCATTTTCAATACGCGTGATTTGCTTTCAGTACAATTATACTCAGTTGCTTCTTAGAGTATTGCGCTTCATAAAATCAGCGGCCGTCTAAATACAGTTCTGCGACGACAAGTAAGCCTTCTTAAAGCAGTACGCTGGAAGAAATGCCGGGCCATACAGAAAAATCGTCCAAATCAGAGTGTTTTCTATAGATCACGGCAAATTCTGTACGGTATTACCTGCTTCTCGCGCAGCACCCGAAAGCGATATAATCATCTGAGCGACAGATTCACGTTAGCGATTAGGCTCTGTACAGGTTACACTCTTGTATTCCTCACAGTACGAGACTGCAACAATAACTACAGGTAGCTGGAGGAGACCCGTGTGTTATAATATCCTTGCATATTAACCGAGCTAAAATTATAGTCTTTAGTCAGTACAGTAAATGTATCCGGTTTTGCGTGCTTTTACGACCCAGGCATTGTTTAGAAAGCCTGCGCCGTTAAATTATAAGTTCATCTCATTTGCGTCGCGAAGCGTGCCGATCAATTAAAAAGGTACTGTTTCTTCCTTCTCTGCACGCTTTCGGCTCTCTGTGTGGATAAGTTATGACCGGGCCTGCAGTGACCACGAAACGCCATCCGCTGGTGAAGCCGTTCATTGAACATTCGGTGGCGTCGCAGCATTGGCCACCCTTCGGGATACGCGATGGAAATTCCCGTCACGCATTGTGCGCGTGCAAGGCTTGCTACCTAGGAACATCTCGGGGCACTGGGGAACCTCATGGGTTTAATGACGCCTGTGCCAGACGCAGAAATCTGGACTCGTGGTGGATGCGTTATGGTGTGGTGTGATGTGTGTCCTCTTTCCGTGTTCTTCCTTATTGATGTTCAGACGCACCACGGCGCTCTCTTACATCTGCAAACTTTTACACATAAACGTTTGCTTGTTTCTTCAACAAAACTTCAGGAACGTCCTTTTCTCGTCGGAGTGTCGACCTTATTCTCAGCGTCCTTCGAGGCAAATCAACTAGTGAGAACGGTGGAATCAGTACATAAAGAATCGGCACATAATCGAATCAGTACATAAAGAACTAAAATAAATTCGGTGGTTTCCAGTTTAAGCGACTCTTTTCTCCGAATAAACGACCGTTGTTTTAATGGCGCTAAACATGCACTCGAACAGAGACTGTGCGCGAAAAAGGTAAAGAAAAACGAAAAACGCAGATGATCACAATGTACTCATCGTGGATTTTTAAATTCCAGATTTTTTTAAGAAGAAAAAAAAAGCTCTATTAGCACAAATGGGTCTTCTCCTTTTAATGATCGGAGTCACACAAGGGGCTGTTGGACTTAGCGACCAGATAGAAGGAAAAAATAAACCAATGTTTTCAACAAAGCCTTATTATTATTTCCACACCTTAAACTTCTCTGCTCGCTTCTTTCAAATAATCAGTGCTGAGAGAATCTGTTCACTTTATACTGCTATGGCTTCTTAAGCACGTTACCTGTTAATATAACTGCGCTCTAAGACATTGCGAGAGCACTGTTGCTTCTTGTGGACGGTTTTCACTAAAAAGCTAATTCAATGGAATAAAAAATGGCGGGTTTTCGAAGAGTGGGATGACGGAGAAAGTCAGTGTAACATTTACATTTGGCTCTAACGACGGCTTAGTGAGGGCGATTACAAGTTCGTGCTAATGAACTGTCTAATTCTAATGTGTTTCTTTAGATACGACTTCATTTGCAAACGCTTTGGGCTTAGCTTGTATGTAGGCGGCCAACTAGCTAGTGAAGAGCGGAAATAATTTCGGTCGAGCATTAAGCTGAGCTATTCCTGTGAGCGAATAGAAGCCATTAGCAGTAAGTAACGGGGAACTTGTACCAGTGCAAAGAGCTAACGTGGGCCGATCAAAGCGAGCTATTCTGGAGAAGGCCGTATTTTGGTAGAAGGTGTTTGCTGCTCACCCCCGCAGCAGTTCAAGGTGTTTTGGATGAACCGACTATGATAGCCACCTATTGTTCTGTTAGAGCTCCGGTCTTTTCATCAGGGACCGCATTAGGTAGTCGTAGATGCTAATGACCTGGCAACGCGATTCCCTTCGTCTAATCAGGCTATTGTTATTATTGGAAAAGAAGAATAATATATCTACTTTAACAGGCGAATTTAGTCTTTCAGCACTAAGCTTTGCCACCGGTTCAGGCGCTTTCAAATTTGCATTCTACCGTCGATAATATCCTTAGGGGCAAGACGTTTACTCATTGTAGCGGTGCTGCACCATTTCTAGAACTAACTGCAAACACCGATAACGTAGTCCTCACTGCCCTGTTGCACACACGTGTGGTTGCTCTGGTGTGTCTGGTTGGTTGGTTGGTTTATGGGGTTTAACGTCCCAAAGCGACTAAGGCTATGAGAGACGCCGTAGTGGAGGGCTCCGGAAATTTCGACCACCTGGAGTTCTTTAACGTGCACTGACATCGTGTGTCTGTCCGCAGTACAGTTGATATGCAGTGCGCCTTTACGTTTCACGGAATCGCATAGGTGTGCCAATCACTGACATCTCATGGTGTATGACATCGCCAACCGAGGATTTAATACACCACCTTCTAGTATTCTTCTCGTCCTAACTTGTCGCAATGAAGCAATATGATGATGAAGTAACGAAGACGACGAAGGCGCGCGCAGTGGCAGCAATATATCAGCGCGTGTCAGCACTCTTCACCAGTTAAGCTCTTTTTCTCGGATTACATAATTAACCTCAAAGCTACGGCTTGCCATTCTCAAGCAGGCTATTTTGTAGAAAGGTGGCCCGTGAACTGAAGGCGTTGCTCACGACATTCCCTCTTCCTAAGCACTGCACCAGTTCCTTGCCAATAATCTTTTTAGACCCTTCTACGGCCATAAGAGAAGACATTGGAAGTTTGTTTGTTTTTTTCACTTCATTTACGGCACATCGCTCCGTTTACCAACCGATTTGGCATGCGTGCCTCCGAGCAGCGTCGCCCCTTCCTCTCCCTAGTGTACCTTACACTGAACGCTTCGCCAGTCCCCTCTCACCCCCGACGCACACACGCCAGTCCAAGGCACCCTTTGTCCGTTGTTGTTTCAGAGACAGTGTATATATCTTTTCTTCCGTGTGGCCCATAGCTCGCATCAGGTACTATACACCAAGCAAAGGCGAGCATAGCAGAAGCCGGCAGAAAGTTAGCCGGGCGGATGACGCTAAACGGTTTGCGGCAGTAAGGGGGCTGCGGCTGGCAAAAGAGACGGTTTATTGGTGACATGGAAGAGGTCCTTGTCCTGCAGCGGGCACAGACAGGCTGATGATTGTGATTTTGGTATTCGTTTCGTCTTTCCACGCCATCAGAAGGTACCTCGCGGGGTGCGTGAACAGAAGCGACACCTCCGACTCACTCGAGCGCCTTGAGACTGCTTACACCCAGAAAAACATGCTCCCTCCAACAGCTGTCCTGCAGCTGTGTTAACGCTATACCATTAAGGGTCACGTGTTGCAGAAAAGCTGGCCTCGTGGGCATCATTGTCCGTGAACAAAATGTCCCGGAGAGAGGAATAAGCCGGGCTCCCGATAGAAGTAAAAATTATTAAAATTCACGTGCAGGGCAAAGGCTGCTCCGATTTCCGAAAAATTTTTCAGGGAGGTTGCTGTAATCAAAATAAAGCAACTGAAGTGAAAGCAAAATTCGGTTAATTTGGGTTGATGTAAGAAACGAACCCAGGACCTGCCGGTTGTGAGACGGGCACGCTTACTTTAGGCCACGAATGCTTGAATAAAGAAGAGTCGACGATAAAAAGAGGTGTTATGGCATTTGTCGTACTTCAGTCACCTAGTGACATGTAATGATGCGTACATGAGTAATTTTGAGTATGCTGATTAGGAGTTAGGTAATTGGGTAGGCAATGCGAACGGAATCCGATAAAACTTTCGTGTTTTACTGTTAACAGAAAGCATAACTGTCCCCCAATTTTTTTCTGGCCGTTGACAACTTGCCCTCAGTTTCCTCGCCTCGACTTGCCGGAAACGCGTTCGCTGCGACGGCTCCCTCTACGTAGGCGGAAGTCCTCTGGTAGCGTGTCAGCGCCGCGTGCAATGAGAAGAAGAAAAATGCCTTGTACCTTTGCGCTCTTTGGCCTCAAAAGGCATAGTGCCATAAAAAAGCAATCGTCACCAAAGCGTTTACAGAAAGTGTTAACAGAAAGGGGGGGCACTTACCCGAGCTTACTCGAGTTACTCGGTAACTTCATTCGGTAGTATCTCGGGTAAGCTCGAGTAAGTTTGGAGGGACATGCGCCAGTGCGAGAAGTTTCTCGGGAAGAGCAACATTGGTCGCACAATTCCTATTGGTGGCGGCGACAGGAACGAATACCTGCCAGTACAGTGGCGCATCGGTGAACTCCTGCGCCACTGCGGTGGCAGTGGTGCGAGGACTCACCGCCATTTATGAATGCTAACTAGAGAATGACTAATTCTGCATATATGGCCAATGACCGCTAAAGCTAAGAATTGCGTGCGGTTTAGTGATCAAAGCGAACTACGGTTCACAAGCGCACAAACCCCAAACGCACCCACGGACACAGCAGTAGGGTACAATGCATTCGCATTCATTGCGCGTTAGCAGACTAAAGTGCACCCGGTAATTTTCATTTTCCTTCAACAATTATGTCAACGCGTATGAAGTCTAATGATCCTGAATACCGCCAAATGTGTGGACGACAGAAAAAAAGCGGGAAAATAATCAGTGGAGGTGTAAAAAAATAACGTATACATACGGCAAGAGTCAGAATGCAGGAAATGTCGCGATGTTTTTTATATTGTACCGACCAACGTTTATAGATACTTTTTTAGTTCCATAACTCCTCCCCTGAAAGCGGGCGCTGCTTGTACCCGGGCGGTGAGAGGGCGCTGCAGTCAAGGTTTGCGCGGTCGCCGGCGCGCGCGCGGCTCCTCTCCTGCAGGCTGCAGTTACTTTAGCCCGTGTGCGCGGGTTTGTCGTTGCCTTTTTTTGTCCATTTGTGTTCCTGTGCGCTCTGCGAACACGTGGTCCCTATCGTGCACTCAGAACAACAAACGCTGCTGGCCGTGAAACAGCTTTCGAGCGCGACAATGCCAACTTGCTTCGTGCCCGGCTGTACCAGCGGGTACAAGAGCAACCCGGAGAAACGCCATCCGTACGGAAGCAAGAGGAAATATCAAACTCATTGCATCAAATCAAACCGTTGAGTCCCTGCGGGTGACATTGATGTCAGTGCTGTCCATTATAGACTTCCTACACAGCAAGGGCGTCAGCTATATTCTCACAGCGAAGTTAAACCAAGACCCGCTTGAGGTAATTAGACTGGCACGTTGAAAAAGCCTAGAAATGCTCATATATAATGTGTTTTTTTAATTCAGAGATTTTTTGGCCTAGTGAGCCCATTAGGAGGTAACGAAGACCACCCTACAGTGACAAAGTCCAGGCAATTATTTAGGTGGTGGTGGAAAACGTTTATTTGCTCTATTTTACAATATTTTTTTGCAGCTTCAGATGGAGTCTTCCATCTTATCATTATTTAGGCTGTTTTCTTTTACACACCTGCTGAAGTAGCTGTGAAATGGAACTGTGAGACGGGAACTGATCGTGTCTTACTTAGTGCCTTCAAAAGCCTCGGAGAAAAGCGTCGCGACGCCCTCATCCAGAAAAAGGCTAGAAAGAACAGATCTGGCAGGAGCTGATGGCGATACCTTTCAGGGACCTCTCCAATGCTTCCAACGACCACAGATACAGTGTTCCATCACCAGAAGAAACAGCCTTGTACTATTTGGCAGGCTGTGTGGCTTTCAAAATGAAAAATAAAGCGCAATGTGAACTCTGTGACGCAATGTGACGCACTTGGCAGGCAGGATTCTCTGCCGCGTGAGGCTATATGCTCATTATTGAGCGCGAGTATGTTAGTGGCGGTCTCGTGTACCCTTCTCGCGTACCGTACCCTTTGCCTGTGTCAGCGCGGTAGAGGGTGCTATAAAACAGGCTTGAAAGGGCGAGTTGTTTGGCGACCTGTTTTGGAACGTGCTGGATTCTCTTGTAAAAAAAGGCACGAATGGTGTTGGTTTACCAGAACATGCTGAGGTGTTCACAGCTCAATTAATTTACTTTTATTTAGTGACGCGCATGCACTTCTTTGCGCGAGCAAAGTGGTTGGAAAATAGTAACGCCGTTAGAGCTCAAAAAGAGCGAAACTAGGCGAAGCTTGTCTGACAAATTAGTTGACAGCAAATCTGTCAACAACGATGTTTAGTGGGTTTGTGAATAATTTTTTTCTATTTAAATGCCAAGGGCCTTGAATTACTCTTGCATTTCGCCTACACCGGTATCGAACTCGCGGCTTTCGGGAAAGAAGCCGTGGGCCGTAGCCACCAAGACAGCGGCGGGTTTTATTTGCACCAGTATTGCTGTAATAAACTTAAAAGTAATTTTGCGCGAAATGCGAGACACAACAGCCAGTCGCGAAAAACTGGTTCGGCGGATAATACGAATCTATTGAAGTAGCAAGGTTAGGTTCATCCCACGAGAAGCAGAATCGAAGCATGCATTTCGTCATTGCCCGTACAAAACGGCCGCTTGTGACATGGCTCAGAATACCGCTCTTAAGTTCGCAAACGCGCTAAGCACGCATATGTTATGAAATACCTCCGGGCAAGAGCCGGAAACAAAAAACAGCAGTTGCGCAGCGATGATTCGAATGCGAGTGCTCGTGCCAAACGCTGCACGCTAGCAGACGACTCTCGCTCTCCTAGCTCAACCCGCGATTGCAGCGCCGCGGTGGCGGGGACGGCGACAGGCCGCCTGCTCCCTACGGGCGCTGCGAGGAGTTATGGAACTAAAAAAGTATCTATAAACGTTGGTACCGACACCCCAAGTTCCGTCGTTTCGTGCAGCCGCACAAATACAGAAAACACGAAACGTGCGACTTTATTCTCCATAATGTGGTTAGAATTAGTGGTAGATTTTAATTGATGCAACTGCTTTCTTTGCTCGCTTTTTACTTTTCGCCTTCATGCCTCGTAGCTGTCGCTTAAAATAACTTTCTGTGCTCAGCGTATCTTGGAAAGAAAGCCAGCATACTCTACGTAGGTAAGATATATATAATTACCGGCGAGGAAGATTAGCGCGGAAGGCAGCGAAATTCTAAGAATGCCAGTTTGTCGGACTAAAGACAGTCTAGATAATGATAGAAAGGAGAGAAGTTTTTCTGCCATATCTTCAACTTACCCAGGCACCTTAGAATCGCTGTCTCACAAAGCGTTGAAACCTCCGGTTGGTCGCATGAGAGAGAAAAAATCTAAGACAACAAAACGAAATCGCAGCTGTGGGCCAGGGCCCAAGAGGTAAAAAAAATTACACATTCCTGAAAGAGAAAACGATGAAGCGGCCAAGTGTTAATCACCGCCTTCGATTAAAATATAACGAGGACCACTTTCTTGAAAGTTCTGAGCAGCATTTGATGTTTGGCGCTAACGTTTTGCTCAGAATGGCACGTGATAGGCGCAACCCGTTAACAGGCATGAACATGCGGTGAGTTCTCTTAATTTCTTTTAGCTCATTTTTTGAGACCGCATCATGCAGCTCCGAAATGAATGAAGGTCTGATAATGCCTAATACAGAGTACATTTAGCGGCTACTGGCACAAATGCAAAAATGTGAAAATTGCAGCTCTTTTCTAAAGATTTCCAAAGCAGGTAAACCAGTGAAGTCTGTCTTGGATATCGCGGTGTATATTATTTCCGGCATGATGCGCCGCCGCGGTGGCTCAGTGGTTATGGTGCTCGGCTGCTGACCCAAAAGACGCAGGTTCGATCCCGGCTGCGGTGGCTGGAATTTCTTTGGAGGAGAAATTCTAGAGGCCCGTGTACTGTGCGATGTCAGTGCACGTTAAAGAACCCCAGGTGGTCGAAATTTCCGGAGCCCTTCACTACGGCGTCTCTCATAGCCCTAGTCGCTTTGGGACGTTAAACCCCATAAACCAACCATAAACCAACCTATTTCCGGCATGAACAAAAATAGTTGCCCTGAAACAGTAGTGTTTTATAAAAATGATTTCAATATCAACTTCAAATCAGGCATGAGCATTTAAAAAAAAAAGATTATAGATCTACCGCACTTTGTACGAAATTCAAACCAGCTTCAAATTCTTCCGTTCCATTGTGATACATACAAGCGGCTAAAAAGACAGGGACGAAGGTAGACGAGACAGGACGAACGCCGGAACGCCGGACGAACGCCGTTCCATATTGTTGGTAGTTGGTTGGCCTCGTTTTAACGCGCTCTTTACAATTTCTGCGTTTTCTACAATTTTTGCATTTCCTCCACTACATGAGGTGTATTTTTATATCGCTATATATAAAGATAGAAGCTCACAAGTCATTCGAAAGACGTTGAGAGTAGTGGAATTACACAGTGGAAATAGTGTTGGAAAGGAAAGGAAAGGCATCTTGAATCTGCAAGACGTTCAGCTGCGTCCTATGTTTCTTTTGTGGTTTGCATTGCAAGAAACTGATGGCGCACTGCTGAGGCAATAAACTGTTACCCTCCATTCCAAATGCTTTCAAAAAGTATGTTTGGTATGATTTGGTTTTAACATCCCAAAGCGACTCAGGCTGTGAGGGACGTCGTAGTGGAAAGGCTCCGGGAAACTTCAATCTCCTGGGGTTCTTCAACGTGCACTGACATCGCACAGTACATGGGCGTCTAGAATTTAACATCCATCGAAATACGTGTTCTGAGTTCTTCTCTGTTACTATTTTCTGACCAGCTTCTGCGCACGGAACAGTGCGAAACAAATCCATTGGACTCGTGACCTTTGAATATTGTTCATAAGGATGAATGTCGGTCAGTCAGAGCAACCGGGACTATAATTTGTAGAATAATGGCTTCTAGCCAACAGAAATTCTAACCCAATGTACAATGGCCAAGAAATCCTCAGCTCGGGCTCAATATGAATGTACGCCTCCACAGGAAAAGCTACTTTCATGAGCACGTGGCAATTTTTCTTTCCATATAATGTCTGCATTTTATGGTCATTTATTTATCTAGCGACCCGTAGGGCAGGCACAGTTAGCATTCATTTGCGCAGGAAAATGTCTCGGACAGAAAGCAGTGAATCACCGTCACAAGCAGCAACTAATGCTCACGCACGAGTCGCAGAAAAAAGTGCACCTGAAGAGGTCATTTCTTCAATGCGTAGTAATAAACAAAGAGGTAATTATTTATAAATAACAAACCTCCACCTCGATACCTCAAGGGTCTCTGTTTTGTGGCGTTAGTGAACGATGAAGCGCATTTCAACCGACCGTAAGAAACCAACTAAAACAATAGACACGCTGCTCGACAATACAATGAAAACAAGAAACCGGGCCGTTAGAATGCGCATTAACGAAAGCATACCTTTGAAGGTAACTGCATTTTATAGCTCTAGAATGGCACGAGGAATTTATTAGGGCAGAACTAAGAATCCGCCTGTGCCAATAGGAGGCCTTTCTTCACGGTGCTAAATCTTTAACGGAACCGAACCGCAGAAGCAGAGGAAAGCTAGGGCATGGCTAGAAGGTTGCATTCTAGGAATGCCAGAGATAATAATAAAACCGGCATGTTTCACAACAACGTTTTTGTTTATGTGTTGAGGTTCAATTTTTTCTTTCAAACAGGCGGTGACGGTGCGTATAGCTATTTCTCCCACTTCTTTGCATTTGAATGTTTTGGCATGTGCTTACCGTTGCAGCGTTGTACCGTGCACCATGCCATTCATCCGAACGACGCGGTAGACTAGCTCTTTCCCATTACTGTTTCCTCTACATCTTTTCGGTCCTTTCGTTAGCTCCCCATCTCTCGATCGCACTCCCTCCCAACCTCGGTCAATGTAACGACTGAAGTGGTTAACGGATCGTATCAGATCACTGAAGATCGATTTCCGCGTACTTAATGTTCCATTTTCCGCATTTCCGTTATTTTTGCTTTGCAGATCTCTTGCCTTTACTCTCAATACTTTTTTTTTTTTTGGAGCTAAGATTACAGAATTACTTTCACCACTTCCAGCGACTCCGGAGCTCCAAGCTCAGTCGTTTTTCACCCACGCTCGGCCAACATATTAAGAACAGCGCTCAAATCAGTGTTTTTCTTTTTGGTGTTTTTGGGCCTGGAAAGGTGCTCTAAGGTGCTCTAAGGTGCTCTAAGGTGCTCTAAGAAGCATAAAACAAAAATTGTGCTGTATTACTCTCGACAGAAGAACGATGCGTAAATGGCTGCTAGCAGTGTGGTATGGTGCATATAATTATGGCACTTTCTCACTTTGTTTCAGTTTTTACTACTCTGAAACAAAACTCAGCCTATGTCATCAAAAATGGACTGAGTAAGATACCTGGCACGCTGTTCAGTGAAAGAGGGCTTTCGCATAATGGCCATCGGCTTAATGACAAGGCGGCAGCGAGAAATGAGGCATGACAGCAACTAATAGAGCTGACTGCAAACTGTGGAAAGCTATCGAAACGCAAAAAAGGAAATGACCACCTAACATTTCCGCTCTTTCTGTCGTTTCCGCTCTTATATCTGTTCAGGAAAAAAAAACTGGTTATTATAAAAAGTGCCTTATATTCTAGCGCTCCTTTGCAGATTTATTCTTTTCTCATTATCAGCAACGAACTTGTAACATCCAACGTTGAACAAAATCTTTAACACTTGACCTTAGGTGCATTAGATTTTTATTTTTTTTCTTGCTCGGCATCTTTCGCTATTTGTGTCACATCAATCAGGCATAAATTATATCGTTCTTTTGGAACTTATTCGAGCTTAAGAGTGAAGCCATGCTTAGTAAATTGGTAACCATACCATTAAAAACATCAGCTATTGCATAAAATTTAAAAGCTTGGGATTTTGGCCACAGCTTTTTAGAAGCTCATATCAGCTTCATATACGTAGGTTAAAAACTTGTTCCATCGGCACTCGCAGCGTTCTTAACTCAACAAAGAAAAGAAGAAGCGTCGATGTTCAGATAATACACAACGCAGACGTAATCAGTATGCGCTACTGTGCGCTTGTCTGGACGTCCCGTATTTCTCGCCATTATTCATGAAAAATGAATGCTCTAGAAATCGACCAGACCTCCGCATTAGATGCAATGATGTTTAAGCAATGGGGTGCAGTTTAACGTATACTTAAACTCTGAAATCACACCCATGGTTAATGAGGAAGGAAGAAATGTACCACTTTCATCGTTATACATGCACTTCAAGTGGTTTCTTAACATTCTGGCTTTCCTTTTCGGCAGTAAACGTCCCCTTACCTTTTGCGTTAGGATAAGGTAATACGCCGTTCCTGCGTGCTTTCAGGGATACGCTCCGGGGATTGAGGTCGTCATAGATGTGGACGACTTGCCATGCCACGAAGGCTCTATCGTGCCAAAGAGTGTTGTTGCAACGCGCTTTCTTTTTCGCCAGTAATAATTATTGGGGACGAAGAGGCTACATGTGCTCTTAAAGGTAAAAACAGCCCGAATCCTTCAAGATATCATCTCGAGTATTGCTGAAAATATCACTGTGGTCCATAGCTTATCAAGTAATAATATTAAGTTTTGGAGTCTGGACTAACTCCCCAATGAACTTAGGCGGGTGCACAGTAATGCAAGGTCAAAACAATTGCGCAAAACTGCGCTCTTCATTGTTGAGTGAAAATTTGTCGCCTATGCATTTCCGTGCCAATGAGCAACGACTAAGTGTAGGACTTTCTGGTATATATTTCAGAAAGAATAGTAGGATTCTTCTGCTCTTCCTTTGGCGGGAGGAAGGGGGGGGGGGGTTACTGGTGTGCATCGTCTAGATGTACGGCGCAATCGCTAAAGGCATTGAAAATCAGCGAAAAAAATGAACGTTTACAGAAGTGATGAAAGAACCAAAGAATGCAGTTTTTTCTTTTCTACCTAGTTTGTGCTCACAGCTGGTTGTAGTAGCAGATATGTTCGCCTTGTCGAGTTCATTCTGTTAGCATGCCTGTGTTGGCAGCGCACAACTTTAGAAATGTTCGTTCAACACTAGTGCTTGAGGTGTTTGTAAACGACGGCCGGAACAATACAGGCTAGTCGCTCACATGTAGTTTAGTGAACAACGGAGCGGCGACGACAGCACTGGCCCTGTACAGCGACAAGATTTGATCTGCGGTTGAAAGTTCTTCAGGCTCATTTTTTCCCGCATATACGTGTGTAGACCTGCTAGAAGTGCGCGAATTTTTCTGAAAGTTTCATTTCTGAGAAGTTTCAATAATCTAAACGTCCATCTAGCGGGCCACTAGGGAATTGCAAGTCACATCTGGTATGGCGCTGGATTTTCTTAAGCAGCTTGCCTAATCACCTCGCGGAATGCTTTTAAAAATTCTCGAGCTGCTTTTTTGACATTCTCATCCATCATGTTCATAATTCAGCCCACGCGTTAGTGGCTTTATGTTGGTTCCTTATTCTTCGTCTTGAGCAAGGCAATAAGCTTTACAAAAAGAAGTGGACGCATTTTGCATACAAGGGGCTTCTCGGATCGAAGAGTCTTCATGCCCGAGAAACGAGGCAGAAGCCTCGTCGCCTAGTCTCAACGTGCCAACAAACAGGCGATTTTTTATTTTAAACAATCCATTTTTTTTTTTATCAGCAGAAGCTTACCGCTCTAACAGCAGAATGCGCTCGGCCTACTTAGGATTGGTCAAGTATATTTGCCGGTTTAATAAGCGTGAGTGTTTCCGACTTCAACAGTTCATGGCCTGCAGGTTCTTCCTTTTTGTTGTGCGATCCATATTTTCGCTATTTTCTGCGTAGTTGAACTCTCAATCCTGCGTTTTTCGTGTAGGGGGTTCTTTGTTTTCTTACGGCTTATATTAAAGGATAAGAATTCATTTCATAATTCAGCGGATGCATTCTCTTCTTGTTAGTTTTGCTATCCATTTGAGTACACCTTAACTTCAAAACAATTTTCCAAACATTGTGTTATCTCGAAGAGGCCCAAGTCTAAAGTATTGTAAACTACATTCTTCTTGCAGTATGCTTTGTGAATAATTCAGTTAAGCTTGACGCTAGTTTTCTCATTAATCCTACTATTGCTTTTAAGTTCGTGTATACCTCTCCCGTGTAAAAGAAAAAAAGATTTAAAGAGCTAACGCAGCTTTGTGCAAGTGCCAGAATTTTTGGAATTGCTATTAGTGAAGAAAAACGAGATTATCACTGTAGATAATGACGAAACTTCTTTGTTGTGCAAGTATAAAGAGAGCAACATATTTCTTGGTTGCGTAATACAAAGCAGAGCGTTTTACGGCAGAGAGCAACTACTGTTCTATATTTTCTCGTCATTTGAAGCTAGTTCGTCGTGAAAGTTCAAAGAAAATAAAAAAAGCAAGTGTGTATAAGAACAAGATGTTGACGGCCAGAGTAAATCACCTATTTTCTTCTTTACAACGCTCGAACAGGAAAAACTGCTATGCGTCCATTTTCGCAGCCCTCGTTGCGTCGTGTTAAGCCTGGAACAAAAGCGTTAGCGACAGTAAGGGAGTCCTAGATTCTTGTTGCCTAAACATAACGTTTAGGAAAAAAAAATAAAGCTGAACTTTTGGATTTTGGTGCATTCGGGCTATCGTTTCTGGTTAATTTAGTGCTTCAGCTCATCAACAGCCCAACTTTTCTGCGTTTCTTCCTTCTGCTTTTTGCATTCTATGTTGCGAGATGTAGGGTAACTAACATTTTCTGCTCGTATGTTTCCTACCAAAGGCAGCATCGCCAGCACTGCCGTATATTCTGGCACGTGATAGAAGGAGTAAGTATGGAGCGTTGCTTTTATATGAAAAATGTTTAGAAGAATCGCAAAAATTTTAGGACAGGGGGCATCAGGTACCGCAGGCGGTTTGCAGGCGGGCAAAGAGAGCATTGAAAAAGCATTAAATGCAATGGGTGCGGAACGGATAAGACAGGCGGCAACGATGAGTGTGTTGGTTTGACTTAGCAATGATATTAAGCTGGTGTTGTGACCATTCCCTGAAATAACCATGCTTCTGAATAATGGAACCGAAAACAAAAACAAATATTCTCCAACTGGATAAAATGATAGGAAATAGTATTAGCTTTAATGAGGCAACAATACACATGGCCTGTGGTGGAAGCCACTGGGGGGGCTATGGTCTAACATAAACAATCTGGAGTCCCCCAGTGGCAATAAGAGGATTAAATGCAGAGGATAGAGCATGTCCCTTAGGTTGGGGTTAGATCGCTCGCTTAGGCCGTCGGTCCGCGGACGAAGGGCGGATGTGGTTCGATGAATGCTGCTGAATTGGATGAGCAGGGCTTTGACAACATCCGACACGAATACGCGGCCGCGGTCAGTGAGTGGCTCACGAGGTGCACCGTGATCAAGAATGAAGCGCTGCAAAAGGGACGAGGCGACGTCTGTCGCTGTGACAGTCGGAAGGGCGGTGGTTTCGGCATACCGTTTCAGATGGTGAACCACAATTATAGCCCAACGGTTGCCGGCCGCACTGTACGGAAGCGGTCTCTAGAAATCAATGCCGTTGCGGCCGAAAGGACGTGGTGGGCGTGGGATGAGAAGGCAATGAGAAGATGCTTTGCGATACTCACAGGCGAGGCATGAGCGGACGTATTTGAGGACGAAGGTGCACATGTCGCGCCAGTAGTAGCACAGCCGGATTACGGTGTAAGTCTTGAAATCTCCCGCGTGACCGAATTGTGGGTCAGCGTGGTAATAGGCGCATGTTTTCGTGCGGAAGTGGCGACACATAACCGGCAATGACTTGCGGCCACCTGAGCTGTAGTTGCGGCGACAGAGGAGGGGATCATGAATCGCGAAGTGGGAAGCATGGCGGTGGAGCGCAGGTGACAGAGAAGCAGCAGTTGACATGGAGAAGAGGTGAGAATAGAAGCGGTCCAAGGGCCAGCACGTTGCGCGGAGGGTATATCAATGAAGGGAGGCGACGGCGGTGAGGCGTGAAAGGTCAAAAGTCTGGAAATGTCATCGGGAAGTGGATAGCGAGACAAGACACAGCGTCTTCATGCTTACGGCCGGACCGATAGACGACGTGGATATTATATTATTGCAGACGAAGAGCCCGCCTGTCAAAACGGTGTGAGGAGTTTTTTGGAGGAGGACAGCCAACGAAGCGCATGGTGGTCAAAAGGGCGGCCATAGAGGTAAGGACGGGATTCGGCAAGTGTCCAGACAATGGCAAAGCTCCCTTTTTCAGTTACAGAATAATTGGATTCAACCTCGGTTAGGGTGCTACTGGCATTGGCAACGACGTGGTCATGGAATCCAGATACGCGCTGGGCATGCGCAGCGCCGAGGCCATCCCCACTGGCGTCCATGTGGACCTCGGTAGGAGCGGTCCTGTCGGAATGGTGCAGTATGGGCGGCGCGGTGAGGAAGCGGCGCAAGGCTTTGTAGGCGTCTTCGCACGCTGGAGACCATAGCAATAAATCGGAATTTCCGGACAGAACTTGTGTTAAAAGCGCAGCAATGGAAGACAGGTTGCGAATAAACCAGCGAAAGTACGAGCACAAACGTAGAAAGCTCCGTAGAGCTGTGTCCGTTGCCGCGGAGGAGGATCAGCGCCGATGGAGCGAAGAAATACTTCGGTTGAAGACGAATCGGGGGCTGAAGAAGGTGGGCTGAGCACGGTCATGGAGAAGTGCGGCGTGCCGTCACTCTCCTCGTGGAAGACCAGAGACTTGATGGGTTCGATACTGGCGAGACATTCACCGGGGTACAAAGCGGTAGGCTGGGGCTGGTGTGAAGAGTACAGTGTCGCTGCAAAGAAAGTCGCAACAGGGGTGGAGAAGCATGGAAGAGCGTGGATGAAGGTCGACGTCATCGGCGGCTAGGGCTTTAATATTAATAGGCCACGTAGTTCCCGTGACCTTGTGGCGCCATCACAACCTGCCCATTGGGTTGCGTGCAAATTAATCACTGTGTCAGGTTACAGTTAAATTATTGATTCGTCGCGAGAGGTTGCCGGCAAGGGTAACCTGGGGAGCCCAAGCCTCGAGATGGTCACGTAACAGCTTATATACAATATATGGAGGACAAAAATATATTACTAGCGGTTCATCACTGATACGTCAATTCAAGTGTGCAGCTCGGGATGCATACAGCACATTGGAGGTAATACGTTTCTGAAGGAGAGTACTTCGCGGAACGACAGTTAACAAATATGGCGTCCACAAACTTCCGAATTCCCGAACGGTGAGAGAAACTAGACATATGAGCACAAGCGACATATTTATTTTGAAAACTAAACATTTTGACAGATTTGCCGGTCTGGTTGGGTTTGAAGAGTTATAATACGCTCTAACACATCTCCAACCAAAAACTAATTTGAAACCCAACTTTCTGAGGCGGCTCGCCTCCTTCTTCAGGGGTGATTTAGAGTAGCAGCTAGCATCTTTAAGTATGCATGGAAGGGAGCAGGAAATCAAAAGAACGAAAGCTGTGATGCTAAAGGTGCGGGGGACGGGTTAGGGGTTCAGGCTGGGAGTCACGTTATCGTTTCTATTTAGACTGTTTAGTAAGTGGAGCTTATAAAAAAGTCTATCTTTAGTACAACGTACAACTGAATGATGGCTATTATAATGTCATTTGAATGAGAAATCTTCCACTGATGATTGGCTTCATGGTCTCTAATTCTAAAGGGTGCACAAAAGAGCCCTAAACTAAATTGCATTTAGAGACCAAGTTCTACTATCTGCAGCTCTGCGATAGTAAATAACATCAAGAACTGTATTTTAAAATTCGTCTAAAAATGTTATGGTGGTTCTCTACAAATGGCAGTGAGCGCTTGATATCCTCTCGGCATGATCTCAAGTACGATTTCAAACGCAAGAGAAAGAAGTTCTTTGAAAACGTCTCAAGCGCGATTCTCCTGTGCCGATGCAAACTCATTCTTCTGACTGCGCTCACTTCTATGTCGTTCCCACTTTCACTATTGCGCTGCGCTTCGAGGATTGGATAGGCTTCGTTGAACGAATAATGCCTTGGAGGAATTGCAGGTCAAGCTGGCGTGTGTCGCAAAAAAATAGCAAATACGCGTAGCTATTACGATGAGCTGTTGTATATGCTGATGCAGAAAACTTCGAACCAGTTTGACAAAGAGAACTGCTTAACTCTGCCCGGCAGATGCTGCACCTTAATTCTCGTGCAGTCACCACTAGTCAGGAAAGCGTGCCTCCATCTGTGAGAATCACCGACCGGGGTCCAAACTCGTGTTGAAAAGCGAAGCTAACGGCTGTGCCTAGCAATTTAACGCAAATCCAGGCCAAACCCTACTAATGCTTCGATCCCACTTATTCGTTCCTCAGCCTAATGACGCCGCTTTCGCTTGCTTTGTGAGCGAGAGGTGACTGGAGAGCGAGGTGAATGACAAGGACCGGCGTGAAATGCCGAGGCATAATGAGTCTCGTCACAGTGGATGCCAGTTTTCTTTTTCTTGTTTATGCAAAGACAGAACTGCACGCTTGATTGCAGCCTGTTCGCGTGGCTCTCGAGCGTAGCACAGCGCACGCAGGACGCAGTTTAAGTTTAGAAAAGTCTGCTAGAGCCTTTTAGTCTCTGCTCTTTTGGTTCTCCAGTTTAACGCATTCGTTGTCTTCTTCCCAAATTTGTTACGCTAGTGGAAATAGAGAAGAAGTAAACAAGGCCCTGTGCAGGGTCTAAACGTGTCATAAGATTACGGAGTTAAATAAACCTGCCTTTGTTTGGTGCTTATCACAGATCGGACACGACGTGAAGAGAAAACAATGCTCGCTCTCCTCTTTCAAATGCAACCCATTCAGTGCGCACAAATTCACGGGTTGATTATTTAACCTTGCGTGGGTGTTTCCTTCCTCGTTAAAGCCTAGATGCAATTCAACGAGAGCCAAAGTACTGTTTACGGGACTTACGTTAATGTGCTTTAAATCAAACTTTGTGAGGGCTTCTTCTCGTTGACCAACATATGAATGCTGAAAGGAAGAGCAATGCTTTCTCAAGTTGGATGGCCGAAAATGTTTCTTCTGCCTGACTGCAGGAACGATATGTTCTGAAAGCGATGAAAGCTCTCCGCCTATGCAATACGAAGCTTGTCCTGACTCCACAAATAGCTGGGGTATCACCAGGAGACCCGCGATCACGAGAGAAAGGTTGTATAGATAATTCCACTATTACGCTATATATGCTTAGGGGCTAGACTTCCGGTTCTCATTTCGTGAAATTTCGGGGGTCGTTTTTGGAGCGCTTCTTCAGAACGCGTTTAGTTTTGCAGTGAAATCTCTATTTCACCGCCAAAGATGCAAAAGCCGGGCCATAGCTGAAGCCTTGATTTTGGCTTGGACCTTGAACAAATAAACAAATTAAACACCGCAACGACTGGGATTCAAACTCGCGGCAGCAGGAACAGAGCAGCTTCGCAGGCCACAACACGAGGGCGCTATGCTATCGCCGCAGCCGATCGCGCCTCACGTTAAACTGCAACACACTCCAGCGCTCTGCATTCGCACATAGTGGTCTTCACACCCTCTATATGCGACGTGGGCACGTCAGATCACCTTTACGTCTATCAGAGATTAACCGGAGTCTCATAATATTGCTATACGTGCCGATAACCCTGCAAAGAAAACCATCTGCCACTAAGCCTAAACCCATGCATTCACACGCGTACTCGGTTTAAATACGTTAAAACTCTACCATTTCATTTTCTTTCAGCGAGTACTGTTCCCCATTGAGTAATAGCCTTTTTTTTTTTCGGAGACAATGTGCTCCCTTGTGCGCTTGAAATTCAAGCAAAATTTATTTTGGCTTGCGTGTTAGCAAGAGCAGCTTTTGAAGAAATGAATCACGCACAATTGTTAGTGCTTATCAATACTACTATCAAGTCGCTTTGGGACGTTAAACCCCATAAACCAAACCAATACTACTATCAATACTACTATCAATACTACATGTCTCATCATAATTATAGTCGATTTTCAGTATTAGAGGTCTCAATAAAACAAGAGTTTGCCATTAGTTCAGGCATTTGCATGTAAGATGCGTTTCTAAATTGCATTTTTAATGTGTTTGCCAATGAAATGTCAGTCTACAATTCAAGGCGGTTATAGACCCTTCTGTCGCTTCAAAAGGTGCAGAATAGTAAAATGTTTATTTGTGCCTAAATTAGGTTTAAACAAAAACGGGTTTCGCCGCTTAAAGAACTCCCTTTTCCTTCGGCTTCTCCGATGCGGTATTCATTTAATGAACCCTATACTCAACTGTGTTTGGTTGAGTGATATCAATCATCCGTAATCGCGCTCACCAAAAATATCATTAGTTTGAACTGTTCTCTGTTTTAGTCCTTTGAGTGGAATCAGTCACGCTCATAAATGGCCCGTAGCGTATCTGATTTTCCTCTGTCTACTTGCTGCCTGTTATGGTACGTCATTTTTGTTTTCGCCTCAAAATTCAGCTCGAAATTGAATTCCCTTCAAGTCAATAGCTCTTTCACTATCTCCGAGGCGCTGACTCACGCAGTCCACGAGCTGAGCTGAAGACAAGACAGACGAAAGCGGGAGCCATCAGACTCACATTCGCTGGTCTCCCACCCTAGAAACTTCTCTTTCCATTCCCTTCTAAGTGTTAATTTTGTTTTTTTAGCGAATATTTTTGCTTGACATCGTTCTTGAAAATATCGTGCTAGGCTTAAGTGCTAGGTTGCAAAAAGAGCATAAAATTAGAAGGACTCCCATTACCACTCAAGCTGACGCACAACGAACTCCAGCCGATCATCTAGCGAGACGAAATTGATTATTGAAGCAGACGGCAAACGCTATGGCTGCACTCCCGGTTCATGCATCGTGATGTTTTGTTCCGTGTTTGCGTTTTTTCTCCACATAAGCAGTTCACAACGTATGTGCCAGAATGGGAACGGAATACTATCGTGGAGCTTTCGGGTCCGACAGCTCCGATCTGTGCAGGCTGCGTACGGGTGGAATTTGAAGCTCAACTCGCACTCCTGCTATATACAGCACAGATGAGTTTAAAAGCAGTACCCAAGTGCCTCAAGTGGGTTCAGATTAGGTGTTTTTTTTTTTTACAATGCCATGTTACAAGCCCTCTCCATCGTTATATTACTCTAAGAGGGCAAAAAAACTAACGTCATTTTCTGCTCAAATTACACACGAGAAAAACACGAAGAAAACGTGAAAAAGTAAGGAAAAGGGGAAGCAATAAAAATAACTATAACGAAGGAAAAAAGACTGGATTAAAAATGAGTAAATAAATATTATTATACAGAGGATTTAAACAGCCATTCTTAAAATTGTGCTCAGACCAAAAATTAACCATGCCTCAGCGGCTCATCTAGACTCACATTTGCATTTCTGGTCAGCAGGGCAGCGCAACCTCCTCCGAATAAAACCACTATGCAAAGAGCGAGGTTTCAACTTTCGAGGCTGTTAAGATATTAGGGAAGTGTGAAAGCCACGATGCGAAGAAAACGATGGACGACGTGCTTCTTCTCATTTTAGCCTGTGACTGCAAATAGTGGATGGGTAAAACGATGAAGTGCTATATAAAATAAAGGAAAGGACCTACCTTATTGCAAAAAGAGTCAGCCCTCTCCGCAAAAAAAGTATAATAGGAACAAATTGTTCCAGAGCGCGGGAAAAGGAATGTCTTCACCGTGCACCAAAGGCGTTACTCTGCGTAGTTCAAACAGACAGCTTGCCTAGCATATAGCCCTAATGCGAATGTACAAAAGATCGTCCTACGCCTGGCGGTGGAGTCTTACTACAAGTCCTTCTGTTTGGTCACGGCGCAGGAGGGGCGGCAAGGGGGAGACCCTCCCCCTGGCTGAGCCCCTGCCCCAAGGTCCATGTTGGTGTGAATAAAGTCTTCTCTTTCTCTTTGTCTCTCTCTGTCTCTCTCTCTCCCTCTTTCTATAGAACTGCGCCATCCGCTTCCGCGTGGTTTCTGATGGCTTTAATCTTTTGCACGAAGATTAGTGCTCTCTATTATATTTCACCAGAAATCAATGAGAACTTCTAGAAAACGCAGCTGTCATCAAGCGTTGGGCATCCAATCTTCACCGAATAGTACAGCGTCCCAATAATTGTCCCCTAATCTATCTATATGCTAAGGGAAGAGCCCGTAGAATAAAAACTACTTTAGCTTCACTGAAAAAAAGAACCAGCCCGGCATTCTGAAAGGATACTTCACAATACACCATATTCCGATCAGTTAGCTGTGGCGGATTATGTGCCTTATAATATCGTATTGTTACCCCCGCTGACGCATAGACCTTTAGAGAAGCGGGCTTGGTAAAAGAATAGTGGGTACGACTGCATAATTTTCAGTATTATTCTTTTTTCTATTATTCTATTTTTCTATTCTATTATTCTATTTCTTTCCTGCAAAACATTTTATTAATATAGGAGACCTCCACGCTCCTGTCAAACCGTTAACATTTTAGTGTTAGTTCATTTATATTTGCATTGTTTAAATCATCCGCTGGCTCGACACGCAGCTACTGTTTAAGTAATTCCTAAACTTCTCGGTACTAAACGCGCCCTGGCAAAAACCAGCTCCTAACCGCACAACCTCTCGAAATAGGAAAACCCGCCAGCATTATCACAGATAACATGCAACGAATCGTAACATTTTCTTTACCTAGGAAATATCTTTTTGCATTGGTGAATTTCTGCATGTCACCTCATGTGTAAAAACGTTTCGTGTGATGCAAACTACAGTAGGCTAAAGTTTAAAGTTTGCGCTGCCCATTGGTTCTCTTAGGCTCCTATATTCGAAGCTTGTTTCTTTAATTTTCACGTCATGAGAATGGTTTGGTTTAAAGGGGTTTAATGTCCCAAAGCGACACAGGCTATGTGGGACGCCGTAGTGAAGGACTCGGAAAATTTCGACCACCTGGGGTTCTTTAACGTGCACTGACATCGCACAGTACATGGGCCTCTAGAATTTCGCCTCCATCGAAATGCGACCGCCGCTCTCTTGATCGAACCCGCGTCATGAAAAGTTGGCACAAACGTGTACATGACAAGCTTTCAATGTCTGTAGCCAACGTTTTTTAAAACACTAAAATATACAAACTGGCCACAATTGCCTCACTCCCACAGGTTCCACTTACTGGCAAAACACTTTAATAGCACCCACTATGTGTTCCGAAGAGTTTTGATAGAACAAATTTTTACTTGGATCCTATATATCCTACTTTTTATACCATCGCTCAGCGCAACCGTTTCCTGAAAACTGCGCACCAATAAAATTCAGAACAGTATTGCCGCTTCTGTGGAGCATCACAACAAATAGCATTCAGCGAGGCAAGAAGAAATTTTTTTCTACGTTACTTCACTCTCATAGTCTTGCCGGTCTCTAAAATATTGACTGGTTTTGTGTCTTGTATCTAGTAGTGCACAAGGATTTAAACAGCGACAAGTAAGGAGGTAGAATTATTCGCCCACTGAACTTCGTGTTTTTGAGCTCGCCGAGATATGGTGCTCACTGTCGGGCACTGTAGCGCATGTTTTTAGTTCCTGGTTTACTTGATTTGCTTGTTTTACACACTGAGTACTTTGGGACTTAACGCGAGCGTAGCCAGACTGATTTGTAGTAATGTAGCTGTCAAGGCGCTTGTTCACTCCTCTGTTTAGCCTCACTCTTCCATTTTTCCTTGACTTGCTATGCTCTGTGCATAATTTCACCGCCAAAAATACACGATGCAATTACATCTAATAGTGTTCGTAAATAAAATAGCAGCATATCGGTCTACATTTTAGCGACTTAATAGCGCCATTGAGACAACGCTTGCTTGTAAAACTAAGTATTGCTACATTGCGCTCCAGTACTGCAGTAAAATGAGAAACAGCTACAATAGAGAAAGGTATTGCACTACAGCTCACTTGTGTATGAATTAAAATGCAGCATCAAAGGGAAATTAACCCTATATCATTTGAAACGATGTTCGAAAACAGCCCCAGTTTTCCCAATTCAATCGCATCACTTTTTCACGTATAGTTTTTTAATCGGAGCGTGAGGTACCTCCAAAGATTTTGCTTTTTTTAGTGCGATTGGGTGATGACTATACGTTTTTGTACTAAACCGCACATACGCCATAATTACGCTTGCTAAACCATAGCTAGTAGTTATTGTTCTACATAATTCTGCTTGGCACCAGTATATTGTGGGCTGATGAAGAAGGCTTTCGTGCTCAGCACAAATTCGAGAGCGTGAAATTGCAGCAAAGCCCTGCATGAAATTTCCTCACCCGAAGGCCGCAATCTGCTAAAATCAAGATACCTGCAATCACTTCAACGTTGTGAAATATTTTTCTTTATATAGCCAACGTCCTTCTAACTGTTAACGAAACCAGCTCCAAAGCTTATTCTGAAATCACAATTAGAGACTTCTTATTGGTCGACTGGGGCGCTGGTAGTATTATTTTTCAACTGTAAATTTGCCGTTAATCTCCTGAAGACCAAAGGAAGCCACAGAAAAAAGAAGTGAAATATCGTTCTTCTGCCTCAAATATTGCGAAAGAAGGTTTGTAATTGCAAACCTGTACGCTAATAGGCAATATATCTGTAAATGGACAGCGTCCTAACCTTCTCTTTTGGGAACACGGTAATTATCCCTCATATTTTTCTCGTTTCGGTGATATATACAAGTCTCCAGGCTATAATTACTCGACAAAAATAAAAATTGCTGTGGTCGCGCGAAAGCAGTCCCTAGCCTTGAGCGAGTACTTAGCAGCGACCACCACTGATATCATCTCCCCGCTAAATTTTAGGAAGCCAGCGACACTGACGCGGATGGGCATTATTTTTAAACCTGTACGTGTACTGGGAGTTGACGGCTGTTGCGTTGCTGAGACGGCGAGCATCGAAAAAAATTATGAGTGCTCATTCGCAATAAATATCAAGATCAAGATCAACATCAGCCTGACTACACCCACTGCAGGGCAAAGACCACTTCCATGTCTCTCCAATTAATCTCGCTCTGTGTATCTGCAGCCACGCTATTCTTGCGAACTTCATAACATCATCCGCCCATTTGACTTTCTCTCGCTCCCTGCTACTCTTGCCTTCTCTTGTAATCCATTACAGGAGAAGGCAAGCTTAACGTAGTGTAGAGTACTTAAATTATTCCCAAATAAGAGCGTAACAGCTGAACGCTTGCTGGGTACTCACGTACTAAAACCTTGCCGAGCAAGGAGATGCATTCAAAGCGGCACCCGTAGGTTAAAGATCGGTGCCTATGTACCATGTGTCTAGAAATAGACATAAGCGACTTCTTTTCCGCTAAAGCAAGTAGAAGTTGGAACCCCTTTAGGAGGTTTGTTATTATTTCGCTTCTTTAAACAAGTGAACATACGCTTTGGCGAACGGTTACTAAACGTGGTCTGTTTCTGTTACTTTGGCTAACATGATTCGTCGCAAAAAGTTTTGGAGGCAGGACCTAGGACGCTAGAATATTTTGATAAGCACGAGAAACAATTTCGTTGCAGGCCCGTACTGTGGTAAGACAATCTTAGATATTGCAGACGTGCCGAAATCCGCTAAACAAATAACTGCCTGGAGTCTCGTAGATTTCACAAGCATGACAAGGAAGCGGCAGCCATATTTACCTTGTGTTGCAATGGTAACTGACGACTACCACGACATTTCCTAGCCACCTGCCACAAATTAGTAAGATAACAACTACGCACATCGGAAGCGAAGTTTCATCCTTGAGGACCAAATGTTAATGGGCAGACATCACTCGGCGATTCTCGCTCACATGGGGAAGAACAGCATTCCGTTGGCGTTCAAGCCAGAGTGGCTGGCTCATGCAAGCACTAGCTGAAGTTTCAGTTGGGTATCAAGAGGCTGTAATCGCTGTCCTGTTTATCTCTGTAGAAAGTACAGCATGGCGTGCCAGTGTGAGAGCGAAAGTAATGTGTTTATAAAAAGCGGCATTCGGAAAACGCTGCTATGTTTTAGCAGTCTCTCGACGTAGCTAACATTGTTTTCTTTTAGCGGCTTTCACAAGAGTTTTTTTTTTTTGTTCTGCGTCTAAGACACAGAACTTCTGGCGCATTTTTTTCTTTCTTCAAGAGGTGCGTTAAAATTCGACTTTTATAACTAGTTCATGGGTCTATCATTGCAATCATCATCGTCGTCGTCATACGAGTGAAGTTCACATGAAAAACAGGTGACAACTTACACTCCAGAATATGTCAGTTTTGTGGCGGAGCTAATATCCAAAGTCTGGCACTGCACCAGACTTTCGGGTGCATCCAGTTGCCCTACTCTTCCCTTGGCTCCCACTCTGATGCTCCCAAAAAAGCCACTAATTGTGACTCCTGTGCAAGCATGGCATTCGGATTTCCGTTCATGCCATTTCGACATCGGGTAAAACAGTCCCAAGTAACGTTCGCCCCTCGAAATCCGACTGATTTTCGATACGAATCAATTCTTCCCATTCCCCGCTAGTGACCTCATGTGGTAGCTCTTTTTTCGCTCCTGTCTCATTAGGCTGCGCTGTGGGTACGTACACAGAGATTTTTCTGAAAAAGAAAGAGAGAAACTAGGCATAGAAGCCTCATTTTAGTTGCATGTGCAGTATATATCACCGTAAATGGTTTGAATTTCCACTGAACTTAACATCTTCACTCTGTGCCGGCATAAACTGCAAGCTGTGAACTGCTGGTTGAAATAAAACGGGGAAGCCCAGAACGCGACTTCCGTTGTAATACGTTGTTGTTCGTTGCGTACGGTATTTAACTCTGTCTGAAAGCGAAAGTCGTTCTGACTCTGGACGTTTCAAGTAATTCGGACGAAGTCCTTAGACTTGTGTTTCTGTCAAAGTTGGATGCAAAAAATCGAGGATCTACATTGACAGCACGTGATTTGCCGTCTGAAGCCTTGTTTATTTCTTATGTGTCTTCATTTCATATCCAATCTTCTTATATAATTCTCATCTGCTCAAGACCTTACATTAGCGTGTTTTAACTATTAGATAAGACAAGTTGTTAAGATGGGGCCAGAGTTCTGTTTGTCTGAGTGAAACTAGTTTGTTTTTTTAAATACATCATCTGCAAAACTTCATAACGATGCTTTTGAAATTTATCATTCTGCATTGCATTTTCTAGTCAACTAAAATTTCGGGTGATCTCAGCTTACAAGATCTGCCACTCAAGCCTGTATTTGGCTTAGGTAGGCTTGCATATGTTACTTTGTTTTGGTTTAAATATACACTGACTGATTGACTGATTATTCAAAAAAAAAAAAAACTTGAGTTGTCTGTCTCAATGAGTTCCTGGAACTGATATATTTTCTTGTCCATTCATGGTTAAATATCAAATTGTGCGCAATAAAAGGGTGATTATATGCCCAAGCGAGAGCATATACTGGTCATAGTTTTCATTCCCTCAGGCTCAACCAGCGCTTCGTGACTGAGATCTTGATCACCATAAAGCTGTGCAAGACTTTAGAATTGCGCAAAATAGTGCAACGGTCTCTTCGCCTATTATTTCGTCACGTAAGCAGGGCTTGAAAATGCGTGATGCCATAGATGTGCCATACTCACATGCTGCAGCCATCTTCGGAGCATGTCCAGTCCATTTGAAAAAAAAAAAAACAGAAGATATTCGTGAATTGAAATATGCAGGAGTCACAATCTTGAGCGCAAGCAGCGACGACAGACTGTCATTCGCTATAGTGGGCTTTCACAAGCTGCCAAGAGCTCTAATAAATTTTGGACTTTGCTACTAAAGCTTCTGCGCGCTTAAAGCCGGCAGAAAGTGCGCAGCTACATGAAGTGCCACGGCTCACTCAAGCTGTGAATACGGCGACTAATTTCAGCTATGTTCACTATAGACGCTTTTCCACATCCTGACATTTTAGATATTCACTTTGTAAATAAAAATCATTTGTAAATAAAAATCCTTTGTAAATAAAATGCCTTTGTAAATAAATATCTAATTCAACAACGACAGCTTCAACGGGTTAACTCCTCTCAAGAAAAAGGCCTAGGTTGAGCAGCGTGTATTTACCGGATACATACGCGTGCAATCACTGCTGGGCACGTCATCCATAAGTAATGCCACTCATGAAGGCAATTCAATTATAATTTGAACAAATAAGTAACTAAAAATCTATATAAATGCGCCGTGTGTGGTCATGGGATGCATGTGGGGTTAACTACAAATAGATTTTTGTGTTTATTTGCAACTGCGCTTGGCATGTTTGCTGCCAAACTCAGTAGCAAACATATCGGCATAGCAGTAGATATCGGCGTGGGAGCTGCCTTGTAAGCATCCCCAGAGTATTCAAACGCATCCATTTTGCTTTTCCAGAATTATACTTACGCTCTTCTCTGCATCTCCTCCTACCGAAGTGGTGACAAAGGTTTAAGAGAATATAACATATTCTAAGAAAAATCAGTACATGCTACACATGTTAAGGGAAAAGACTCTTTATAATCTCTTTGTTTTTGTTTTATTGTCACCCACGTTTAACATTTCAATACAGTGTGAGCGTTTACAGTTATGATCACTTGTTTTTGTTTATTATTAGCATTTTTTTTTGTGCAAGAGATAGAAATATTAAACTAATGGCTAGTATAGCTTGACCAGGCGTAGCACCTGATTCCCTATCCCGTACATGGGGAGGGAGGTGAAGAAACTTAAAGAAGAAGAAGACGAGGAGGAGAGGAAGACTTTCCATTCGTCCTGTTCCTTCTACGCGACAGTGCACATTGGTGTTCGTTGTAACTAAAAACGCGATGTCTAAAACAAATTAACATTTATGGCTCACATACAGGTAGCCGACTCTAAGCCACTAAGCAAAGATATGTCGTCGCGTAGGTTTTCTGGTTCTGGCAATATAGAGTGAAAGAGAGAATGCGAGAACAGGACGTTCTCACACTGTAACAGAACGTTTTCAGGAGCAGCACAACGTAGTTCTTATTAGGCACACAGTCTATATCTCTAAAAAGACGATTTCCGATGACTAGAAAGCCCTATGTAAATACGAGGCAGTGTTTGATAGCAACACATGGCTAGCAGGCACAATTCCAGCGCGAAGAGTTTTGTGTATAACTGTCATTGGAGTTGCCGCCTTATTTCGTCATGCGCGTATGAGGATATGGTTCTTTTTAAAAAGAAAGGACAAGGTTTAGTGCCGGCCACTGAGCCAAAGGGAAATGGAAGGCGTCGTTTGGCGCTCGGGGCGACAACCACCCCTTCGTCGACTATTTTGTGTCAGAAGGCTCGACTCTTTTCAAAGTGATGGCGTGGCATCTTTATGCTCTCGTAGACTTGCAAAATTCCCCATACCCCCTTTCGCTTAGCGAACAAATAGCACTGGTTGTTATACCGCTTCTAAGCCTACCAACGCGAGTGCCCTGAGAACATGAAAAGCAGAAGCTATAAAGAAGAAGAGATAGCTACTCTTTGCTACTGTGCAGTCGGAGCCCTCTGAAAACCATTTTCTTGTGCCCATCCAGACTATCGCGTCTGAGTTTGCGTTCCTCTATGCTCGCTAGGATGAATGTTCATTATTCTGCAGGCAAGGCACACGTGTTTCCCCTAAGGCACACTCAGTTTTTGTGTGAAGTAGAGTGCAGTTGTGAGTGCAGGTAAGAAAACCTGAATCTTTATTCTAGTTTTGTGTAGTTATCTCAGTCCTCGCATTTTTTCTGGGGCTGCATTCGGTCTGCTGCAGCCAATATGGCCCTTCGATTGTGCAAGTCAAGTGTCTGCGGATAAGTAAGGAATCAACGTAAAAGCAAAATATCTCAGTTCATACAATGACTTGCCCAGTAAAAACTTTTGATAACTTACAATAAAATTGCGATTTGTAAATGTAAATTGTATGTTTCAGTTTAAAATTCAAAGGGATTCAGCAAACAACAATATAGCTTCAACCTGCTTTTTTTCATACTGTCTAGTCTTACAGAACTTTTCAATACTGAGAACCCTGTTTTCCAACATATATTAGAGGCAATCATAGTCAAAGAATGAGCTGCAAATTCGGGAGGAGACACTCCGAAAGCCCAACCACTCTGTAAAAATAACAACTCTGCCGACAAGACATCTCGGAAATTTCAATGGGTGCAACACAGTACCACAAGGCGATGGAATATTTGTGAATTTCGTGGCTGATTTGTTGAATTTTCCTGTGTATGTCTGCACAGTTCTTACTTTCTTGGATGCCAACTTTTGTTGTTGAAAGTAGACTGTGTAGCTCCATTTTACAAACGTACGTGCACTGCATGCATATTTGTCGCAGCCGAACTGCACGCTTGGAAGGAGTGTCGCAGGTTGCCGAGACGTTCACGAGTACCGTTTGAAATATATGGAAACGTCCGCAACGCCCGTATTAAAGAGAAAGCCTTTAATGCCTCATACTGTCGTTAGCAGCCGTGTCGGCTGCCGGGTCGGCAGATTTGTCCGCGTTTCGGCGTCACTACTTAAAAAATAAACTGTATCGCAGCTGGGAATCGAACTTGGTCCTTTGGCATTTGAAGCGGAGACGCTACCACTCCGTCACGTAGGCTCAGGGTTTGAGCATAAATAAAGGCTTATCTAGTGAATGCATTGGTCTCATAAATAGAATAACAGAAATAAAAATAAAAATAAGAAATTAAACAGAAATATATAATAAAAATACGAAAGGAAACCAAAATAAAAAAGAAAAAAAGAGAAACGAAACAAAATAAAAAAGCATGATATGAAAAATTTAAAAAACAGTCCTTCAGGAAACGCTTTCGCCTTGCAGAACTTTAGACGGCCAAACTGCCCCCTAAATTTTACACTGCATCTTTCTCCCGCTTATTTAGCCATTGTAGTCTTGCTTACTCTACTTGCATATTCTTTGTTTTCTCTTTCTTCCGGCTCATTATTTTGTTTTTTTTTTATGTGTTATTCTTTTCCTTCTCTTTTCTGTCCACGTGTCCACGTGTACAAAAGCGAGCCATCAAGCAATGAAACCTCACCTGAAAGTTGCGCTACACCTTAGCGTTGAGAAAAAAACAGCGCAGGAACAGGGACACAAGAAAAGAAGATCGTCGATCATGCATGCTCCTGGTTGTTTATAGAGTATATTTTTTCGTGTTCCGTGCAATAAACCTTCAGTTGCTAGTCAACGCCTGTCCCGTCGTCTTCTTTTCTTGTGTCCCTGTTCCTGCGCTGTTTTTTTCTCAAGGTGTTCCAACTCGCTCAACTCGCCGTTTCACCTTAGCGTTCCTGGCGCCGTTTTTAAGCTTAGTCTGTTTCTTGTAGCCAGTGCAGCTATCGCATCTCTACAGCCGCACCAACTATCTCCACTTTGGAGATCTGCTATCTGCCGTGTGTTGGCTTTTCGCTTGGTGCTCTTCAACACCGCCATTCGCGTTGCTTCGGGCTTCCAATCCAGACACGCCTTAAAGGTCGCCTATCTATCCGTCCCGCTCCCAGCCACCTCCGGTGGATTCGCTACCACTATTTTCATCTTTTTCTGAGATACAGAACGGTCCCCGAAGCACCGAGGGGATTACAGAGAAGCCGTGGCTTGTCGACCTCGGGCAAGCAGGAAATATACATACCAGCGCGCACCATCCATCAAGCTCAGCGGCTGAGTCATCGTTGCCGAATGGTTGCGGACGTAAGCGCTGGGGATAAGCGGCTGCGCGCCTCCTTTTTCGGGACTATTTCGCAGGATAGAGAAGGGTCCGAAAGAAATTTTGTGGTAGGGAAGAAAACGGCACAGCCACACGTACGAATGCATGTGCCTTAAACCTTATATTCGACCCACTCCTCGTAAAAGCTTTTTTTTGTAGAATTTAGGTGTTACCTGCTGAAGAGGCGGTGCAGCAATGCCCAAAAAAGAGAGTCAAGAAAAGCTTTCATCATGTTCGTCCATGGTTTTCTTGTGAAAGATGCCACTTTCGCAATAGTGTGATGACCCAGCGTTGTACGTCATCCATTAAAAAACAGCACCCAGTACTATGAGTGAAGAACTAGAGTGAATACAGTGTTTAGTATATGTTTTTTTATACTTTCTGCAGTGCCCCGAGGCTACACGTCTTGAAAACTTAAGTGGGAATTAACATGAAATTCTGCCTTTGAGCGCAATACCGCTCCCACCGCGATATAAGCGGAGGTAAATTTTTACGCATCGCGCCTTGACATACCAAGTGTTTTCCTTATCAGTGCAAAATTTTTGGCATTGCGATTCAAGCGCCACAGATTTCTGACGCTGCAATAAACTTTCAGCTTAGTGATGAAAGTGAGCAGACAGCGTACTGTAAATAACTAGACAGTGTACTGTAAGTTCGCCAGAAAACCCAAGCTATGATTGTGTTTAAGAGGGTGAGGGCGCTTGAATGTCCCCAAGACAATTATGCTGGAGGAAAGCCTTTCTCTATTTGTTTTCAATTGGAGACATTGAAAGTCAAAAAAGGAAACTGTACCACTGGCGTTGCGTGCTTTCGTTTTTATTTTTATTTTTTTGCTGAAATTAATTAGCGTCGACAACAGTGAACGTACACGGGGCCTAGAAATTGATGGCAGTGTTACAGGTGCTACAGGCGGTGTTTAAAAACAAAATAAATGTACAATAGGTCAGTACTCGACATTACAACAGCGTTTGGACTGTAATGAAAATTTATGTTTACTGTATATACAGTTTTACATTAGATTTAAACCATGAAGAAGGTGATCTGGCTCCATGCCGCTACCAGGGTGGTTGTTGCGTGCTAACATGGTTGCTAGTTTCCGCGTCTGGTAACAGTCATACGCATATAGTATCTGTGATTGCCACTTATCCTTAAATCCTCTGTGCTGCTGAGACGGCTCCGCAAGCGTTATGTTCGTCGAATAAAATTTTCCAGAGTTACCTGCTTGCATTGCGGACTAAATCAGGACAGGGCCGTAGAGAACACCATGGCCATATTCCCTGCGTTCTTCACTGTATTCTGTTCACTGGGACGTAGTCACACGGCGCATACACAACGTCAAGCACCTGCGGAAGACTGTAGTTCATGATTCGCGATATACGGCAGCAGGAACCGCTACGTGGAGTACGTTTTGATGCCAGCATAACTGTGTATCGGTAAAAGAACTGCTTGGCTCTTTAGACATCCTTTTGCACCTAAAACACATTTCTGATTTTACGCCGTCAGAAATTACCCATACAGGAATATAAGGACGCACTCACAAAAGCATATAAAAATAAAGAAGTAAAAAAAAGTGCAACAGAACAAAACGGTTTGTAAGCTTCTTATCGCGGACACAGGCCACGCATGCACTCGTTTCTTTTGGAGTTAGAAGCCACTTTGCTCTATACCTTCTCTGTACTACTGGTCAGGCTATAAAGGTTGTAAGCTAGCGAAGAAGCTTCTTTAGAGCGATCTTTGAGAGTTATGTAGGCGGCCTAGCAAAAATAAAAGCCCCAAAAGATCGAAAGAAAAACAGCGCGAAATAAACTACCGACTCTACCGCCTCTCAACCGACGCGATCACGTTCAGCACACCCGTTCTCATTACCGGGATCAACGAGCGAAGATGGGTAGACCTCGGCTCTCAGCTGCAGGCCTTCTCCTGTGGCATTGCACTTTTCTAGAGCATTCTTGGAGGTTGACAGGAACAAGATAAAACCTTCTATCGCCATGGAAACTATAAACACTCTTTGACATTTAGGACGAGTGTACTCTGCAGTGTTATAAAAGTAGAACCCTTCCGAAATGTCACATTATAGCTAAGAATAGAATTTGCAGAAGCAAATGTGTTGAACAGCTTTACCACCAAAAATATGAAATATGGAATATAGAATAGTTAAAAGAGGGATCAAAAAGTTGGAACTATTTCGGAGGTTAACGGAGGGGAGCAAACCAAATACAGGGTGGGGATTCCTAACGCCTGGTCAGCACCTATTACAGATTAGATGTTATCTTAATGCTCACTGATGTTATGTTTAATCTCAATGTCGTGGCAAGAGTGTGATGTGAGACCGGCGAAGAAGAACTGATAAATGAACTGATAAGCTGGGAACCCCGCAAAAGATGTTAAGGGCGCTGTTTGAAAAGTGTGATGATTGGAAGCTCGCCAAAAAACAAGTAGGCTTGAACCTCACGTCTAGTCTCCGACAGAAAGTTATGGGAACTATATACACGCCTTATTGCCTATTTCCCACAAAGTCGCCATGAATGAGAACGACAAGATGGGTCGCATGCTGAAAGGAGTTGCCAACAGCGCTTTTCATGTGCACGTCCGCAAAAACTGCACTTCTGGTGACAGCATTATTAAAGAGTGCATTCGATTTGAGCAAGTAAAGGGCTGCCGAATTTCTTACTCGTTTTGGCGCCTTCTAAACATGGCCCCGACATCTTTCTACTCGCCTTCAGACTGTTTTACCGTCACCGAACCACTTCGTCCACGTCGTCGTTATTCACACAAAACATTTTAATAACCTTTATCTCTACAGTGCCGAATATCCGTGCGCAGGAATTACTAATGTGTCAGAAAGGTTACTCGTGTGTGAAAAAAACATATTAGTTTTTTTTTTCTTTTTGCAATAAGGACAGTTATCCTGCCTTTCAACAAATCAAGGTCTGCAAATAAATGCCAGGTACGTCATAGCCCACTATTTAGGCATCAACCATGTGAAATATTTGGCACTTTGCTGGCGCTTTATCCAAGTAGGGGCAAATGCTGGGAAACTCTCCAACTTGACTCACTATGTGACTGCTTCTCGCGCAAAGCACAAAGTTGTCAAAGCCGGCTCCTCTACATGAGCCGACCTTAGCACGCGAAATGAACTCGCTATTGTGGAACCACTAGGTGCCGCTGGTGACGCAGCCACTCATTTAAGCCGGCAGCAACGGATCCAGGGCACTTTTGTCTCCGATAGTAAAATATTGACGAACGCATGAACAACTTATAGAATAAAAAACAAGATAAAATTATTTCGGCGCCTAATTTCCCGTGTTAGTCCGTGCATAGTTCAGTGAGATTAAGAAGGTGATAAGGTATGTGGGTTCTAACGTAGAAAAAAATAACTGAGGGCACTTAAGATTACTCACGTGCTTTGAATGCGAAAGCATTGTTTTTAATTTCCTTTTTGTTCTTTTTTTACTGCAACTTACTTTCTAATTACACAGCTACTAATTAGCTTGCAGCCCTAAGGCGATGCCTAACTTTTGTTTGCTAAGGAGCAATGCCGTTTTCTGCCCTATAAATAGGCTGTGCACCTCACAGTCTGAGACTTCTGGGTTCGAATCCACCTAACTGAGCAAGAAACTTTATTGTTTTGTCATTGGTCTCATGGGTTTTGGAAAGTGCCTTATTCTGGACATCTGGTTTCGTTGCCGGCGACCCATATAATGCTTCGCATTAAAATAAAAAAGGACTACGACGGACGCTGTAGCTGAGGACTTGGGACTGAACTGATCGCATGGGGACTCTTTAACGGGCCTAATATCGTATAGCACTCGGCGCTCTTGCTTCTCGCCTTTATCGGAAATGAGGTGGCCGAGGCCAGAATTCGAACTCGCAACTTTGGGGTCAGCAGTGAAAAGTCTTTGTCACTATGCCCTCGCAGTGGTTCTGCAGTGAAAGCATTTGACTAGTAAAAGGATTAAGATGCTACTAATTATACGATATGTGTCATTTTGGAGACAACGCCTTCAGGATGAAAGTTTAAAACGTTTGGCACAAAAGAAAAAAAGTATCAATCAGTAGGAAGCCTCTTTAAAATATCTTTTCAGTGCTGACTTTTCTGTAGGGATTATTTAATACTTTAAACCATTCCTCTTATCGTAATCACCCTTCTATTAACTGGTCAGATGCGTGTTACTATGCAAGTCGACAGATTGGTGCTTGTTCTAGCCTAGAAAAAGTCTGGATATAGTAGGATACAGCTTACAAAAAAAAAAGCAGTTATTAACACTGGGCCATGGTCCGCGGCATCCTGCATTAGTACGCTGCTCAACCTCAACATTACACGAAATCAGTTTTTTAATGCATAAATGTATTAAAAAACCAAGTATGAGCTGATAATTTTTTTCTTGTGGTTAGCTTTTTGTTCAGGTAAAGAAGGAAGTTTTATCAACGGACTAATTTTCGGCGTAGAGGAATTCTGTACGGCCGTCCCGAATATGGGTGGAGCTTCACTGCAGACTTAAGTTGTATCTGACTATAGGCTATAGAATGGCACTGCTCAAACGCCGCTTTTTCGCTGTAAATACCCTCGGAAACGCTAACGCTATATTTATAGCCCAAAAGCCTGTCGGTACTTCTTCTGGGCACTCACCTCTAACGAGGAATGAAAAATAACGCATCCGCTCTTGAAGGAGCCTCCATTGGGAAGAGAAAGTAAAACAATGGTGAAACTTGCGAAAGGGCCGAAAGCTCTCTCTACAGGCAAAGCGCGCTCTGGACTCAGATAGGAGGATTCCCAGAGGCCAAATCTCTTTTAGGCGTGACTGCAGGCGCTTTGTGAGAGCACGTATTGAATTTCAATCTGCGCGACACACGGCTTAAGAGGTCGACCGAAGAGGCCAAACAGGAGAGTTAGCGAGAGTAATACAAAAAAGACGTGGAAATAAAGCGCGGCATTTTTTTTTTTTTTTTTGGTGGGAGTGTGGTGTTGATATGCTCTGTTACGTCGACGAAACAGAAGGCGAAGAAAGCCCGAGCACGTAGAGTCAAGCGCGGAAATCGATTTTAGCTTTTTGTGAGTTAGTTTTTGCATTAAAGCGAGAAGTAATCTCCGTACGGATGTTTTTGGTCTAAATCTTGCCCCAGGCAAGACCGCATTGTTATCTTTCTTCGCCTCCCGGTTGTTTGTTTTTATTCTTATTTTCTTGTTTGGCGACCCCGAAGCGGTAAAATATTGTTCAGTTCATTATGCATGCTGTTCATTGCACTGAACTCCTATCTTCTACGGCTGTTAAAATCTGCTGCCCAGGTGCAGGCGCAAATTGTTAAGACAGACATGGGTTCACTGTGGAGTTTCGCATTTCTGCATCACAATAGTAGAGAAAACTTCTCACATCAGTGTTCAAATGCCTTACCTGCCAGCGTTCACTCATCAGTGACACCAAGTTAATTACCTTAACGAGAAAAACAAAAGTAGACTATGAAATGGGCATCGAAGCAAAAAAAAGAATGAGCTTCAAAGGCACCTCTATTTTGAGGCTCACTCAAGTTTACATTTCTCGTATCAGAGACGGCAGAAAGCTATATCAAATAACGCGTTCTAAGGCTAACTTTTTGTCCAGTTCATAAGTTTTTGTATTGAGCTTAAGCTCAAAAGGTTTCATTTGAAAGCCAAAAGGAATGCCTGAGCTTGAAACAATCAGCCGTTCATGGTATGGCTCATGGGAATGCCTACAAATAAAAAAATGGCATAAGATAAGCGCGTATAGTCGTGATCGACATTTTTGATAGCTGGTGACGAACAAGGTAATTCTGTTTTTTGAGATACATTAGACAAAGAGACCGTGAGAGAAGAGAGGAAAGGTACGGAGGGTGATTAGGCCATTCCGGATTCGATGCCCTACTCGTGATCAGGGGGATATCGAGGATGACAGAGAAATGAAAAAAGAATAACAGTTCAGTTGAATCAGCGGTATGGAACGTGCGTTAGTTGTACGTTTGATTCGTAGGAAAAAAGAATGCCAGCAGCAAGTGTACAATCTGAGGGCAATTCATGGATCTTTTAATACTTGAATAGTGTCTTGATGGCTTTACTAGCGATGAACACAGTATTTTGGGCCGAAGTCCTAAAATATTCGCCTCCTGTAGGGGTCGCGAGTGCAAGGAGCGTAGTGCTGTATCCAGACGAGCTTTAAGCATCACGAAGAATTCCACGAAGCAAATTTGTGCTGCGGCCTCGCTCGAAGGCTGTCTTGTCAGTGGAATTTGTCTCAGCAAGAAAGACATTTTGCTCACCGGCACATCAAACAGCTCTGTGAGCTAGGTTATTATTGGCAATGCCACAGTGTCCTGGCAATCATTGTACAATGATGTCGTGACTATTTGAAAGTGTTTGATGCGGTACAGTGAAGACAGAAGGAACCGCGAAGACGCATGTACCTTTTATTTTTTACTTTGTATCGCAAGATTCTTTTAAAACCGGTTTATGAATAAATACATCCCTAGACCATTTACCCCGAAAAATTAATCGGGCTAGTATTACACTACAGCTGAAAGTACGCAGGTAAAATGTTCGGCTGTGTTCACGGGGCTCTTCGCATTTCATTCCGACGCAACTGTACATCTGTGATATTTTCAGCCAGTTGCTCTCGATCTCCTCACTGGCTTCAAGCTTAGCCGGACCATTTCATTTTGTAAACAACAAAATAGAGGTTATCTCACGGGCTCTTCCTGTCAGATAAAACGAGCTCTTTAGTGCCAAGTAGATGTTGTAAATTGTGAAATTCGCAGGATAATCTTGACCTGCCTTGCCAAAATAACGACAGTGCCTGTCGAGTTGATGGACGAGGACTCAAGGCTTAGATGACGAGAGATGCGAAAAGAAATATTAGGCTTTACAGGGACCATGCTGCTAATTGGTGATATCAGTACGAGCTCGAAATTGGCTCGCGAAGACGATGAACCGATGCCACGGGAGTCTCAGATGTTGGATGTGGGTTTAAGCACTTCTCTTGCCTCTCACCTCGAACTAGAGCCGAACCTAGTCTGCCGTTTAGCTTCATTGATTGCTCGCGAAACACGGCCGCTTTAAAATGAAGAAGGACGCACGGGGAAAGTGAGAAAGATGAACACTAATTGAGAAATATAACTACTTCCGCATTTAATAATTCAATAAGCACAGTACACTTCCTTTGTAACCTAAAAGCCCATTGAACGAGCAAATATCAGTACAAATCTGCTCCATAAATTTTGCAATGTTAGAAGAAAAATAGCTCTTCGTCCTAACTATTGTGCACTAAGATTGTTAAATCTCTGGTTAAATAAACGCAGTCAGCTGTGACTGCGTTTATTAGGCAATACAAAGCATATCCTGTTTTGAATGCTAACCATATTTTGAGCCATTGCATTTCGAGGAACAGGTTCTGTTGAGAAGACAACAGAAAGCTTGCCTAGCCACCCTTTCTGGTCTTACATTTCCACCTTTCTCTGTTTCTTTTCAACGTGAAACAGGGCAGAATTATTGCATAGTTGAGGGTGGGACATAGCAGCTTGCATGTCTTCAAGTCGAAAATGAAAACTACAGAAAGAATACGAAGAAAAACGGTAGGGTGCCAAAATACGGAAGGTGTTGTACAGCACGAACTGGTGGGCGAGTTGGTCTGAAGGTGTTGCAGTGTTGCAAGGTGTTGCACTTTGTTGAAGGTGTTGCAGTACTTGACACCTCAGAGTCTGTCCACCAGAATGGATCACACGAACCTCTTAAAGAAGGCGCACCAGCTCGCTCATGTGTCTGCGTAGTATTTAAGTTAAATTCGCTCTTAGATGGACACCAATATTCGCACTAATATCAATGAAGATAGTTAGTTCATCTTGAATAAGTGATACGTACGTACTATAGAGACAAACCTGAAATATAGACAACTGACAAAATTAGAAAAAAAAAGGATATTAAGGACAGCACCGCTGTTTAATAATTAATTCGAATTCCCTACAATGGCTGTTTTCCTGGTAGCCAAACACTTTTCTGTGCAGCTCGGCCTTTCTTTAGGAACCACCACTCGCTTCCTAAAGTAGGAAATAAAACAAGCTTTTCGAAACTAAAAAAATCTGAGCTTAACACGCGTCGTGCTGCCGCAGCACAAAAAATGCAGACTTCGCGGTGATGCTTGTCATGTTCGCTTAATTTGAGCCGCGCTTAAATACATTTATTTCGGTAGGTCTTTGTAAATTTCAGAGAAAGTATAGTTCAGCCAATGCAGCAGCTGGCGAGTGATGACTGTCAGCCGAACTTTCTTAGGGCTCTAAATTCAAACATAACAAGGCGTCTAACACGGCAAAAATCAGTCGGAAACTTTCAGGGGCCAGGCGATAATCTATTTTGCTCCGTATGCCTTATAAGTAAGAAATTAATCAACAAATAGGCCTTCAGCACTTTACTGGTGCCAGGCTGCAGAATGGAGTAGCCATTGTTGATTTTTATTGAATCCTCCTGGTTTAAAGAAGGAAGTGGGTTAAACTAAAAGCTTGGTAGAAGAAGCGCACAAAAAGCGATATGTACGAAAGAAAAGCGCTATAATAAAACAAAACGCAAGAAAAAAAAGAGTAAAACAAGATTAGGGAGACACTTCAGCTCCTCCTTCAGTTTATGACACCATAGCGTTAATTGTTATTTGTTGCTTTCTCAGTTATTACCCTTTCAATACGCGCTATAGTTAGCATACGTCATCAGGCATACTTGAAGACATTATACACCAAAAGACGGACAAGTTCTCCTTTCAACCAAGTCGAACGAACTCGCCTCGGTGACCTTGCGGTGACCTGTCTGAATCGCAACCCAAGAGTCATGGGTTCGTTTCCCAGCTAATTACCAGCATTTTGTGCACAGCTAATTCAATTTAATTACATTCTTTTGTGTCATAACATCCCTTTTAAGGATAGACATACATCCTTATGTGTCATCTTTGCATTTCATTCATGCTACAACCTCATGTTCAGAGTTTATCTCGTGTTTTAAGCATTTTCATTTCACAGCTTAACGTGTGACGTCAGAACCCTGTCGACGAACCCTGAATCAGCGAGACAACCTGAACTTTCTTCTCCAAGAAATGCTGATTCGTTATCGTATTAATACATAAACGTAATAATTGCTGCAATATGGTTTTAAAGGCATTTTTTTCTTGGAAGGCGCAAGCGTCCTTTCTACAGTGCCGGTGGGTTTTGGTTTATAGATGCCAGTTAAAAGAATATGTGAAATTTCCTAAACATATCGTACGTATGGCTTAAAATTTTAGCACGCAGAAAAACTAACAGTGGCAGAAAACTGGAGATGATGTGACATCCTTGTTTATTTTCTCCCGTGTTCGACCCCAGCATTTTACTTCAACAATTAGATTAGCCCGCCTAGTTGACTGTACAGCTTCCAAACTATTCTGAATACTGGCATGATACATGACTGGTGTAAGGAAGGATGTGAAAAGCTCTCTCATAACTTAATTTTATCTAATTACTTGACACGAGTGCGATGGAAGATGAAGAAAACTGGTGCGTTTTCGAGAAAAAAAAAATGAGAGCACAACCTCTGTACAAGCACCTTTCGCAGTACACTTTTAATCCGTTTGTTGTGCATGCGCAATTTTAAGGGGGAACCTCCAGGCCAATTAGTCATCTGAGGAAAATGATGACACGTGTTCACTAAGCCGCTCTGCATCCGGCCCACCTGCAGCTAACGATCAAAGAAATAAAATAAAAGGAGTTGTTCGCCTCAAACGGAAGTCATTATGCCTGCTTCGGGAAGAGCACGCGCTGCTCTGGATTGCTGCGCATAATTAATCACACGGTTCGGTCGCCGTTAATGGCCTGAGTTGGCATCCGGACCGACAGCGCGCATGTCAGGATTGAAGCGCAGCCCTTAAGGGGTCTAAGAAGGGACATGGCTGATGGGCGGCTTCAAGCATATATTTTTTGTTTTGTTTTGGTGGGAAGATCGTTGCACGCTTTGAAGTCAGAAGATTTCTACCTTTCTCACACCGGTGACAGAAATATGCTGGGCAGCTTAAAATGCTCCTTAGAGGAGAAGATGAGCATAAGGTTGTATTTGCGCTTCTTTCTCTTTAGCGACTAAGGCTTTCTTGTAAAAAACTTGCGAGGGCACTTTGGCAACTAAAGTGTTGAGAGGCGAAAGCCGAGGACACTATGCCGTGACGACTTCCGGTGGATGTGACGTCACATCGTTCCCGTGGCTATATCGATACCGAAATATACATCTTTCAGGGATCTTAAGTTTTCAGTGATTACACGCCTTCCATGTAATTTGACACAAATCCGACGTTTTGCCGACCATTCTGCGACAATTTTTATCATGCCGTGACGACTTCCGGTGGATGTGACGTCACACCGTTCCCGTGGCTGTATCGACGTTCGCACTGTTTCAACGCAATTTCGACATTTTGGCTATAATTAATTAACTAATTAGTATACCGTTATCAAACTTGGCTTCTAGGCTGATTTTTTTTTTCCTCCATCTGGAGCAAGCCTTAGTTTTCTTCTATATCGCTTAGTTCCAGAGTTGAACGCCTGTGACACGCTTTGTTAACGGACGGACGACAATATGAGCCATTAAATGCTTTCCTGTTATAAGTGAAAATTATAGGCTTCACACCTTATTGCTGAACACACACGTCACAGCAAAGAGCATTTATATCGCCTTGGAATGTAGAAGAGGTCTTATTCAATGTAGCTATATTGCGGGTAGACATGCTGACATCCCGGATTTTTTGACAAGGATCGGAGCGTTCTTATTAGGAAACCATTGAGGAGCAGGCGCGTCTTTGATCGAGAATTGTAGCGAATGAAAAGCTCATGATCATTTATGAAATAAATTTGGATGCTGAAGTCGCCGTTCGGACCGTTCACTTAATAGTTGTATGCGCCGACAAAGCAATAGCCGTGGCTTCCAGAATTTATCTTTTTTTTTTCTGGAAATTTTTGGGCACATGCCAGGTTGGTTACACGTTTCATCCATGGCCCAATTCGCGAGGTAGTTTGATGAATAATAGCTGATTATTAGTAATGCTGCTCACGTTTCGTTTATCAGCGATATATTTTATCGCTCTATTCCTTTTCGGTCTCGTGAAGACCTCTATGTTCCGGGCTTTCCTTCAAGTAGCTGCAGAAGGCTTGATGGTAGGTGTTTAATTTGTCATCGATCTTGGCGTGTGCCGTCCTACCGACAGTTTTCTTCAGACGTCCACAGTTTCTTTTCCTCACTATTCCACTCAGATCAATTCCAGTGTGCAATAGGCGCAAACTTAAAACATGGGTAAAATTGCAATAAAAAGAAAACTGGGTTTTGACTACACGAATGTTTCCCTGTAAGGGCTTATTTTCTCCAACCCTGACGTAAAATAAGCGCAAGTAATTGCAGTGCCCTCCAGGACAGGATCATTTTTTCTTTAACTACGAAGTTTCTGTCCAGGCTATAAAGCGTTCATTTCTAGCTGTGTGGCTGCGCTCGGGTGAATGCCATCACAACGGAAGTATCGTTCATGATAATCTGGAGAAAGCCAAGTGCTTTAACACGTTTTTCAGCTCAGTTTTTTCTGCTGAGGACAGCAATAGCCCTGCCGATTTTCGCCTTGCCTTGAACTGTACGGAACCCATGGAGAACATTGAATTTGATCAGCGAGGAATTGTGTCGCTCTTAGAACGCTTAAAAGATAGCAGTGCCACCGGTCCGGACGGCTTACCCACGATCCTGCTCTCTTCTTGCGCTTTTGCGTTGTCAAGGTACCTTCAAATTCTTTTCACAAAGTCATTACAGGAAGGCTCCTTGCCTGATGAATGGAGGCTTGCTAATGTTGTACCTATACATAAATCGGAACCTAGGAATGTTGTTTCAAATTATCGACCAGTGTCCTTGACCAGTGTATTATGCAAAGTTTTAGAGCATGTGTTTTATACTAGTATTATGAATCATCTTAGTATACATTCATTATTAAATACTAATCAACATGGCTTTCGCAGTGGTTACTCGTGTGTCACCCAGCTTACCGAATTTGTACATGACCTGTCAAGTGCTTTAGATAAGGGATATTCTGTTGACTGTATTTTTCTAGATTTTAAGAAGGCCTTTGACGTTGTATCACATTCCTTATTAATACAAAAATTATACTGGTACAACATAAATGAGAACGTTATTAGGTGGATAAAGGAATATTTGAGCGTTAGGCGTCAATGTGTTGTTGTCAACGGGAAACAATCGCATGAGGTGGCTGTAACATCAGGGGTGCCTCAGGGATCCGTCTTGGGCCCATTACTGTTCATAATTTACATGAATGACATCTTTTCAGGTATTTCTTCATACATGCGTCTTTTTGCGGACGATCGTGTATTGTATAGAATTATTAACGATCAAAGTGACTGCGATGCATTACAACAGGATTTGTGTAAAGTGGCCCAGTGGTGTGAGAACTGGAGAATGCATATTAACTTACAAAAATCTGTACATATGTGTTTCACTAAAAAGAAGGTTCCCCATATTTTCACTTATAACATAAATAATAGCAGACTGCTTTCAGTGTTGGAATTTAAATATCTTGGTGTATATTTAACAAGTTCAATGTCTTGGCATCGTCACGTGCATTTCGTTACTGCCAAAGCCTGTCGTGTTTTAGGTTTCCTGCGACGTAACGCTAAACTTTTCCCTTTAAAGACTAAAGAACTGCTGTATAATACAAACGTTAGAAGCATACTTGAGTATGCTTGCACAGTCTGGGATCCGAAAACCTTGCTTGACGTTCAAAAGCTAGAAAGAGTTCAGAATTTGGCCGTTCGTTTTGTTTTCAATAACTATGGGCGATATTTTAGTGTAACGAGCGCGAAAAAATCTTTGGGTTGGGACTCACTTCAAAAACGTAGGAAAGTACTGCGTTTAAAATTATTTCATAATATATTTCATTCTAGAACTGGAATAGACAGAACCAAATATATAGCCAACCCTGATTACGTGTCTTTACGTAGAGATCATTCACTTAAAGTTAAAGAATACAGGTGCCGGACTGACCTTTTTAAAATGTCTTTTTTCCCCAAAACGGTTTCGGAATGGAACAAGCTGCCTGAGGAAGTAGTGTCCATATTATCAAATGATTCATTTTCTTCCATGCTGTGACATTTTTTTGTGTATAATAATTCCGTGTTCTTTCTATCTCATTGTTATCTTTTTTTTTTTGTAACCACCTGCACGCGGTGGCATTTGTGTACTTTTTCTTCTACCCCCCCACTGTAATGCCAGCGAATGGCGCTGTGGGTATGATGATAAATAAATAAATAAATAAATAAATAAATAAATGCCAAAAAGTAATTACTCCCTTATTACAAATCTACTCCACCTTGGGGGCTTTCCCTAAACTTTTCACCTACACTATTCACACTTTGAGTTCAGTAAAACGAGCTTTTGGGCAGTTTGATGACTTTCTTCAGCCATAACTGCAGCGCGAAAATCACAAACACAGAAGGAGGAAACGCATAGACATTTACAGGCAGTGATTGCCCGTGTGTTTAGGTATTCCTTCCCTATGCGTTTGTGGTTTTTTGAGCAGCAGTTATGCCTCACTTCGTTATTGATCAATTTACTCTCGCCCTACCGTATACTAGCCATCCCGGCTAGTAGTTGGTAGAGCGACTGCGGCGGTCCAGCAATGGTGCTGGGTTCGAAACCTGGACCAGGAAGAAGTCTTCTTTATCTAAACTACGAAGATCCTGCGGGAGCTGCGTTTGGCTGCGCATGGGTGGATTCCAATGAGCAATCACTCTGTTATTTTAAATATACGGCATCTTGGGGGCTTTCCTAAATATTTTTCTAACCAGTCATGCATCATGCATCTACTCCACCTTGATGGATTTGCCTAAACCTTGGACCAACACAGTTCCCACTTCGAGTTATTGATCCATTCGCTCTCGCCCTACCATAAGCTTGGTGTCCAAGTTAGCTCAGTTGGTAGAGCGACTGCTCCGGTGAAGCGGTGGTCCCGGGTTCAAGCCCCAGACCAGGACGAATTGTTCTTTAACTACAAAGTTTCTGAGATAGATGAATAGCTTTTCTTTGCAGCCGTATGCAGCGCTCGGGTGGATGTCAATGAGTAATTACTCTCTTATTACAAGTCTACTCCACCTTGGGGGATTCCCCTAAAATTGAAACAGGCCCCCAACCTGGCAATAACATATTTATATTACGTAGCTTTTGGGAACTCTAAGGTCCCTTCATCGAGGGAACATTTAGATCGATTCTTTTTACACTTCAAGCAGATTCTGCCTGGGTTCCTTCAGGTGAGCAAAAAAATTTATGCACACCTTTCCATTTCTTTGAATCATGGTGGCTTAGTTGTACTCATGAGAGTGTAAATATTTTTGTAATGAGGACTGAAATTATTAACATATCCGTTTTGCAAGAATAATTAAAACGCTTCGCAAATAAAGCGAGAGGTAGGTATAAGAAATGTAATATATTTCTGAAATTTGGTGAGCAAATTAGTTTGAACTGACAGAGGAAAGCAAGATAATTCTATCTTACTGTGCAAGACGAACACGAGTTGCTCCAGAACCCAAGATTCCTTACGAGGTGAATCTTGCCACTTCGCAGCTAAACTTCTCATCCGACCATGTAGACCATCATTCTCCTGTGTGGGGATGATTATAATTTATGACCGCAGAATAATAAGGAAAAATTAATAAAAAAAAATATAAACGACTATGCGCTTCTCTCACGCAGAAAATGTTTACATTCGAAGAAACCTTGCAGGAGCTCAAACGAAACTTGCATATTTTAAATCCCTGTCTGGATAGAATGCTTTGTTGTCTGACTACTACACGCGGTTGAACGAGTGTGACCTGCGATTACAGCTATGCACGCGTATTCCAAGGCAACAACTATTAACACAACGACCGCCCTCTATTGTTCCGTGTGCAAACTTACATTCGGAATGACTGCGCGGCAATTAAAGAAAACGTCGTTCAAAAAAATTCGACAAGAAGCGCAGTGGTTCTTGTACGTATTTGGGAGGCCGGTAAAATTTTCATCGCCAGAAAGCTAAGTTCCGGAAATATTTTTGAAGCATTCTAAAACACTCTGGTGGATGCAGCTCCTGTGTCGGTCTTAAGTCACAAAGCGCGTGTTAATGATCTCTCGCCCACTACCACCGGAATCAAGTGGCCTCTCTAAATCACTAAGAATGATTACCTAATGAATAAAAGCGCCTGAAAAGGAAGGTGTCAATTTTTCTCTCAACTTTCAATCCTTCTTAATATACGCGATTCTTCTTTCTATTAAGACTGTTCGGTCACGCAGAGCGAAACTGCTCTGGAAATACGAACACAGAAACGCGGTTGCAGGCCTTTATAGCATCATATATACTGGGCTTTTCAACAAATTGAAACGCAAGCAGCTGTTCTGTAAGATGTCACTCTACAACAACCGACGTCTAGTGGAACTAAACTGGTAGAGCGAATAATGTCACGGCATGCCTAGTGAAAGTATACTTCGAAACTGAAGCCTTTAGAATTGCATCAAGGACACTAGTACCGCAGGCTGACTAATGAATTTACTTTAGCAAAGCAGGAAATCAGCTGACAACGCGGTTAGTGATAACAGTGCGGTACAAGTTCACAATGATGCAGAAAACTTCGCAATGTAAACCGTTTTGCCCATGGATACAGGTGAACAGAAGTGATTAGAAATAACCTGGCGCTAAAGTATGTTTTTTTTTTTTTGTTACCGCTTAGTAAGCCCTCGGTTCAAATTCCCTTTGGTATAACTACAAGACATTACACTGCGCCCAGGTTTTGAGCATTAATCATAGAACAAGTTTTGGAAGACGGGTCTTGAACTATTCGCATTGTTAACGCGGGAAAATTGCCACTTTCCGAGGCCACATTTACTTCTATTATTTTATTTTAGAAATAAATTTACGTGGATCGCTATTCCAGCGATAGCAAAATTAGCCAAAAAGGTGCGTAGAGCAGTGAACAGTCCCGTGAAACCCTATTTCGTAGGCCTACATTTACTCGTGTCTTTATTCACATAGCCCAAAATTGAAGAAGGTCGCAAACACATACAGCTCCACCTATCTAAGGTTTGAAGATGACACTGAAATTAGCATGTTTCCTCGTCTTCACTCCATAAACTGAAGAAAGAAAGTTAACAGAAAAAGTGCGAAAAGCAATGTGTGCTAGATACACAAGGGCATCGGAAAAAGGAAGTTCATGGGCAACTCCAGAACTGACAACCCATTTTGAAACAGCGAAACGCAGAAGCGCTTCCGTCGCCTTCTGCCACAAGCAATAGTGCAAAAAAAAAAGCTGCGTTTACATACAATCTTGGCGGTGTAATAAGGAAAGAGCGTCCTTCATAAAGAAGCTAGACGTGGTCAATCGGCGCAAGACATCAACATTGCCACACAATTTGCTCTTCAAGCTTCAAAAACACACTCAGCACTCGCTTGTGGTATGATTGGGGCTGGTTCTGTCGCCCATCGTTACTCTAAACAGCTTCGGCCTCGTAGAAGAAGACACGTCAACAGTGCATAAAAGTAGTTATATGCTTATGCTGTTGCTCCTTTATTTTAATGCCTTCCTGTCCTTGGGGCAACAACTTCGTGCTATCCATCTGAAGTTCCATCCCGGAAGTTCTCCCTTTGATTTTTGAGCACTGCTTTTCTCGGAACTTCAATCGCGAGAAATTGTGAAAAACTTGCACTGAAAGAGATTTTCAACACCCTTTTTCGGCTGGAAAATTTAACGTTATGGTGTGGTGGAATGACAGCCTATTAGGAGCACTTGACGGAGAGTCGGTGATGGAATATATAATATCAGTGATGTCATCCACTAGCAGAATAACATGACATCAGTATGCAATATCTGGTATTATACACCCGCGATACACTCAGCCGAACCCTTACACCCAGTTCCCTCACGCAAATAAGAGTCAATGAGGGAATTATTCACACTGCCGTGAGTAATAAGCCATTATTTCAAAATGTACTAGGGCGTTTTCCAGAAATGTTACGACAAAACTACTCCTAATTTTTTTCAGGAAGTTCTTCCCAGATGTAAAGCCATAGCAACACATTTATTAACAGTTCAAAGCAGTCTTGATACAAACGCAAACAAAAGATTAATTTCAGAAGTCCAGTTTAGTCACAACAATTTTGCAAACAAAGTACTTCATAATTATTTGCTTTTAGAACGTAGCCACTGACGCAGATCTTAAGAATATAACCTAATAATTGTGAGTCTGTGTGTTTCAATACAACCGATCCCGGACTTATCGAACTGGTATATATAGGGTTATCCTTGTATAGCATTCCAAGAACAACCTTTTAAAAATGTCGCGCGAAATTAGAGCAGCATTGGGCGCGTTTATGAAACGGTCTGCTACGCCCCTGAAAGTGTCTCTTCTATTAACGGCACCCTTCCACCCCTTTTCGCACCGCGGAGGCGGCAGGCAGCGCAGCCTTGAGCATTCACCCATTCAACCGTTAACGCATTCAACCCGTGTGAATGGGTGAACGAGTTGTGTGCCAGAGGGACTACTTCAGTTAGCATGTAGTCATTTTCCACACCACATTGATGCAGCAAGGCGAAGCTAGCCAACTGCAGCCTTTCAGCGGGCCTCGCCTCGAATGCTTTGCTGCCCAACGCGCTGATGAAACACTAATTTTGATAATATTCGAAACCTCCTATTTATAGAGTACTGTTAACAGGAATAGAAGTCATTTGAAAGCCAAGGGCTAGTTCCACAACAGCGTCCGCTGTGAAGCAGATTAGGCCTAATATTGCCTAGCGAACGCCAGCACGCCGGCGAGTGGCAAGTCGCTTCTCTAAGCGCGTCCCTAGCCTAAGTGCAATACATTATTGATTCTACATTACGCACAAGGTTGTGTATTGCCATTATTATTGCGAAAGCAATACTACTCCCAAAAACGGCTTCTAGCGTAGCGGCGGCCACTTGGCACGTTTGACCTTTAGAATGACCCATGACGTCATACCATATATATAGTGACGTCACAGCGTGACGTCATACAGGAGCGAGAAACGGGCTACCAGCTCGGCTCGTCGGGTAAAGGCGGCCGCTTGGCACGGCGCGGCGCGCTCTTCCCACTATAGGCGCTGCATATGCAGTATAAAACACCTGCTTTCGCAACCTATCAGGGTTAATCAAAGCTAAGCCCCCGCCAATTTTTTTTTCGAGTCAAAACCAAACGCGTTTTTGTTAGTACTGAGGCAATTCTTACATAGAGTAGAGCAAACATTTCCGCAACCCCTGAGTAACCTTTAACAACAAGAATGTGTGCAACCTTACTGGCAGGTACCGTAACTTTCTCTGAAGCTTACTGCAAGCACGAAACAATAAAATAAGCCACGCACAAAATCGCATCGTTTGAACAGTTGGCAAAGGAAATGAAAACACCACGGCCTCTCAAGACACTACACACAGCTGTGTAAATCACCAGTTATGACTTCTCAAATGCGACTACTATTAGAACATGGTTATGGAAAGACACAATTTTTTTCTTTTTGAGTGGGAGGAGACTTGAGATTCGTCGCCATCGCGACGAATCTTAAGTCTAAGCGCGGCTAAAAAGCCCTGGCTACTTTTTAGAAGTTTTAGCATTTACTTTTTGGGTTTTCAAATGCTTTCGTAATGAGTGCAGTCCTCATGCAAATGAAAAAAAAAACAACAACAGAAAACTGCATTCTCTGCATTCTTGCCAAAATAAACGCAGGATTGCGTGGTGAACTTAAAAACAAACCTTCTGCTTCTCTCTGCTTCTGAATTGTCGCACTACAGAGCCCAAGAATGCAGCCGCACTGGTTATTCCGTGGTGCCTACTACACTGAAAGAAAGTCGGTCATCGGTAGTAATTCAGCTGCCAGGCTTTCCGCATGCTCATGGATGTATTGGTTTGCCCCTGAGCGCGTTACAGCCTTCACCCATCATTGCTTCATATGCCTCTTTACCTTCATTTTTCTTCAACTCCATTTCCGTCGTCGCCATTTCAGCCGCTTTAGTTGCAATGTGATTCAATTACGGTCGCAACGTATTGCACGTTCATTTTGCTGCGTCACGTAGCTGTTTGACCATTGTCCACAATTTGGCTCCTTTTAAATGGCCAATCAAAATTTAGGCGGACCATGGATAAGAACTTCCTCTGCAACGCGTTTCTGCTCATTTCCCTGAACTCTCAGCTAATGCAACAACAAAAGGAATCTGTGCTGACGGTGCAATGTTTCCTTCTTGCCCTGAAAACTTCGCGGGTCTTTCCCATCCCTCCGTAGAAACGCCAGTATCTTTGCGTTTTGCGGAAAACCAAACCAATTGGCCATCATATCTTCATGAGTTCTGCGCCATTACATACTCGCGTAAGCGATAATATTCAGTGGGACTCAAGTTAGGGGTGGTATATCGTGTAGACGGGTAGGATGTGTTCCCTAAACTTCAGGCTTCTCCACACACGCCCGCTCACTGACGAAAGCACGAGCCCACACGCATGGGCACACTCGCATGGACACAGAAAATAAAGAAGTGATAAAGAAAAGTACACGATACAAGAAGGCTGAGAGTTCGTTACAAGAATAGGAAATCGATGTCTGTTCTGTGATAAGTGCGCTTAAGGCACATGAAAGAGAGGACGTTTTTATCGTGCCGATAAACTGATCGCCGGGAGAGAAGTTATGATAGACAAAATAAGAGAGGCCAACGCCGTGTAAGCAGTTTTTGGATTGTTTAAGTGATTCAAAGGGAACACTATATGGCGTGTCCTTAGCGTGTTGAGAGGCACTTGTGTAGTTTATACGAGACCACGCTCTCGGCGACATGCCACCATCTTGTCCCGCTTATCCAAAATCGTTAACTTCCCACACGCAAGCTTCTCTGGCATCGCTTGAAAATATCGTATCGCCGTAATAGAATCCAGGAAAAATGCTCAAAACTGAAACAATCAGCATGGGTAAACGCCAACAGTAGCATGAAAAGCAATGAAAGCTTATTAAAATGCAACGCGAAACATAACGGCCACTAGAACATGTGGCACGGCAATGGTGTGGTTGTTTTCCGGCGAAGGTGACAAAAATGTTGCATGAAAAGACAAAAATTATTATGGATATTAAGATGCGAAGGCGGCCAAATGTACGCTGCTGTTTCAAGCACGCCATTGCCTACAAGCTGTTTTTCCATGTCGATAATATCGGGACAACAATTTGCTTCTCGAAGCATTTGATTTCGGTGCAGATTCCAGTGTTACCTACTGATCATATTTGGCGCTCTTTGACGAGAATTGGAGCTCAAATGATTTCATGCATAAGATTTTCGTATTATTTCACTGTAAAAATGCTGACATATGCTCTTTTTAAGATTCGGGTTATGGTATATGATGGCTTAACGTCCCAAAACGACTCAGGCTATGAAGGACGCCGTACTGAACGGCACCAGGAATTTCGACAATCTGCAGTTCTTTACCGCACACTCACATCGTGCAGTGCATGGGCCTCTAGCATTTCACCTCCATCGAAATGCGACCGCCACCGCCTTTTTTCAACAGCAGCTATGGAGGCTTCATTTTCGGTGGGCGTAGTCATTTTTGACAGAGACAGCGAATTTCTGTCGGAAGGTTGCGAGGCGAGCATTGTGTCTAGTTTCAAATAAAGGTTAGGAGAGTTTCCCCTCATTTAGCTAGACTCACAAAGAAGGAGAGAGAGTGTAATTTGTTCGACAAGTCCAAGTTGTCCCCCCCCCCCTCCTCATCAAACAAAGACAAACAAAAAACACAGACGCAAGTGCGCATGCCTCCAGTTCAACGCTTCCGCGTGCTCCTGCCTCTACCGTTACTGGTCTGCCTCATCTTGGCTATGCCATTCAAAGAAGTAGACATACCTTGAGCACTCTTATAGGCATGCCGGGTTGCCATCTAATACCCCCTTGCCCTACCCGCCACCTTCTTCACGCAGCGTCTGGTTCACCTCGAACCTGTTAAAGAAAAATACTATTTCTGACGGGCCTAGCCCAGTCAAACTTAGGCAACCGACGTAGAGGATATACCACGGCTGTCTATCGTGCAGTCATTGTCGTTTTAGTTTGACGCGATCATACGTTTCATTTCTCTAAATGTTTCTCACTGCGACTGCCAGAGCAGCAAGCACACATACTGATTTTCTTCCTAAGGAAGACTACCGCCTGCCATTTTGTTTTCTTTTTTTCTCATAGTCGCTGCTTTCCTTGTTTTCTTTGTGCACCCTAAGACATAGAACATAGCAGTGCGCAAATAAATACTTGGAACTTTCTCGCCTTATACGGATTAAAAGCACTCGTTCAGATTGCATTAGAATCATTGAGAAGAAAAGTGGACATCTAGAAGGCGGAACTTCGAGAGTTTTCTAGTCCCTCCCTTTTGTAAGATATATTTCGTAATCGAATGAACATTGCATCTGCCGAGAATCTGCCCAGAAAGTTTTCGCACAGGGTATGGGCCTGCGACAGCTCATCTAGCAATAGGATTAAAATTGCGATCCAGGCGGCTAATTGAAAATCCGCTTCCAGCGCTGCCCGGAGCCCGGTGAATACGGCGGATTAAAAGAGCCGGCCAGGAACGAGGACGAGCGAACAGGAAGCCCAATTTCGGACCTGGGAATTGCCATACGTCGAGCGATATAACGTATGCTCTCATTACTATAAGGCTGTTATGACGAGCGCGTGAATTGAGTAATTAGATTCCGGAAGGCAGCGCGTATAGCGGAACCTTCCTACTGGTGGGCCTCCTATCGATGTCCAACATTTAGCAATGATGGCCTTGAATAGTTCTGCTATATTTGTTATTCCCTTTTCTCCGCTACTGTTGTTAATGAGATGCATGGGGCTAAGTTCAAGCGAGCTTGAAGGGCACGCATTTCTTAAGACTACTAGTAAACTGATCGCTCTTGGTCACACTGATCATGCATTGCACTTTTTTAGGGAACGATAAATTGTTTTCTGGAGGTTATAAGCGAAGAGTGATGAAATAAAACGAACTTGAATTACATTTTTGGGCAGTTTGTTTCTAAGAAAGTTAGAACGATGAGAAGCTGTTGGCACCTCATCTAAATATGCTTAGTTCTGAAGGACTACGTTTTGAAAATGTGCAGTTAGGCCAGAATAACACGAACAGCGCTTCTGAAGAAAAAAATATTTGGCCTGTGCACTTTCAGCTGCAGAATACAACTAACCTGGTTCATGATTCTGTCTAAACAGTCGAATGTAATACGTACGCATAAACTAGTTGTAAAAGATTATCTCGCAGAAAAGTAGAAAAGAACGGCATATGCCTGTTCGTGTTCAATTCCGGCCACTGAGGCTGCATAACGAGGCATACAGCAGGCTTCACAAGCAAACCCCCTGGGCCGTATACTTTTCATAGGGGTTATACATGTCAGTACATGCGGAGAGGTTTAAGCATCCCGCACTAGGTGGTCTGTAATGCCGATTTCCTCTTCGTGTCATGTGTGAATGTAAAACTGGACTATCGTGAGCGAGAGTTTCCAACCAAGGCGCTAGCAGCTAGCACAAGAATACTCATGAGTATTTACCGAAAAACGGCGAACACGCCATACTGCGAATAAGTACGACCTTTTCAAAAGCTCCAAGCTTTTTCTCAAAATCAATTCGTGCCGATTGGTGGACTACCTCTTTGATTTTATTTGTTGTGAGCGGAGTGCCGTTTTAACAACTTTAAATTTAATCTGACTATAGTTAAGGTCACAAACATCCAAAATTCCTATGATCGCAACACATGTCGCGAAGACATAGAAGAAATATCATTGACATCGTTTTAATCTCTCTGGACATATGCGGCGTAAACTCAAGTTTTTACTAAAGGCGGCAGGCCGTAAGGATGGAAAAGGGGAGTTGCGAGTGCGCAAGTTTCAACGCAATGCATGCACACGAATGAGCAGCCTCTGTCAACGGGAAAAGGACGGCATCCTTTCGGTGCTTTGTAATGTGAGCAATTTCTGGCAACACATCACACACGTATTTCAGTCTTGCTAAGCAAACTCGATGACTGCTGTCTTTCTTTCTTTCCTTCTTTCTTTCATTCTTTCTTTCCTTCTTTCTTTCCTTCCTTCTTTCATTCTTTCTTTCCTTCGTTCTTTCCTACTTCCTTTCCTTCTTTCTTTCCTTCTTTCTTTGCTTCTTTCATTACGTCTTTCTTTCCTTCGTTCTTTCCTACTTCCTTTCCTTCTTTCTTTCCTTCTTTCTTTGCTTCTTTCATTACGTCTTTCTTTCTTTCTTTCCTTCCTTCCTTCCTTCTTTCCTTCCTTCTTTCCTTCTTTCCTCCTTTCTTTCTTTCTTTCTTTCTTCCTTTCTTTCTTTCTTTTGTTTCATGCTTAGACGTTTGCCTAAGAAGGAGCTGAGGCTAAAGGCACAATGTTCCCCGACAGGGCCTCAGCCTCCTACTACATGAGAAACCAACATGTAAATTACAAAAGTCCGGCGGGCCGGTACAAAACAGTATCGTTGATAAGGACATAAAACGAAATCAAAGAAAAGTACGCACAAAAGTAAGCATTATACAGAGCAAAATACATACACACTCAGCAAAAAAAAAAAAGACCAAAGTGCTTGACGAGAATTTGCACCGTAAATGTACGATGAGTATAAATAAGAAACAGAGACCAAGACTTATACGTGAAACACTACATCAAAGAACGAAGTTCTACTTAAGGCTTATTCTAGCCTACTGAAAAACAAAGCATTATAGACATATAAGCACAAACAAGAGTACTCAGACGCGAACACAAAATCACTAATTGTGAAAAAAAAAATGGACTACAACATGCTTGCATGAGAAATTTCAGTGATCGGTATAGGCGACATCGCTACAGAGAAGAACTCTCTTACATTCCTTTTCGAAAGTGGAAAAGGGTTTACTGTAATTTATATTTATATCTCTTCTGTTGAGAATTTTGATAACTTTAAACGACAGTGCTTGACGACCATAATTTGTCCTTATCATCGGCATCTTATCTTCGGGTCTCTGATAGCGTTCAAGTTTACTCTGTCTGTGGATGTGCCATACAAAGGATTTTTATTTTTCCTCTGTAGCAACTTAAAGTAGTATACCTTATCTGCCCTCAGCATATTGTACTTTATAAAAAGTGGATGCGCATACTGCGCCAGCTTGTCGACGACAAAGAAGAAACTAGATTCATTGTTGCGTGTGTTTGTGAAGCAAGCAATAAAGTCCCAGTTAATTGTTTCGTCGGCATGGGCGCCCAAGAACAAGCAGCTACCCGGAATGCCGCGACCCACGGTAATTGCATTCCATGAGACGGGAGAATCTCGGAAAGCCTGGATCTTGTCGGTTTGCATAGCAGTCGAGCTGCTAGGCGTGCCAGCTTTGACACTGTTGCGACAACCTTAGTTAGGACTGCTGGGAGCCCATTCTCGCTAAAAACGAATCAGAACACTCCGCCTGTCACACCACGCAGAGACTACGTTAGAAGCCCGCAGTTTTGCGCTACGATTGTCAGCGCAGTGAAGTGTACAGACGACAGGGATCAAGCCAAGGTGTTAAGTCAACGCGAAAAAAAAAAGCGGGTCGAGACAGGTTCTTGTGCTCATGCCGACCACGCTCATTTAAATGCGAGAGCCCTTCAAGCACTGAACGCGTCAGCCCAGACTTAATCAGCCCGCCTGCTCTCTTTCTTGAAGAACACATACGCGGTTAGGTATAGCGTACGTACACGGAAACGCGTCGGTGAACTGGGATAGCGGGAGTGGAGAGGGGTGCCAGAACATGCGTATGGTAGCTCGTGTAAATTTTGCAGGCCAAGTTTGCACGCTTACTCCTCTAATGAACGCGGAACAGCGCTGTGCTCACGACTATCCTAAGCTGCTAGCTCAGAGTACGTGCAAACGACCCTAATCTAATCGATATTCCGATCCGCTTCTTCTAGCCTAATGTAAACAAATTTTATGATGTGATCGTATTTCGTAAGAAACCGTCGGTCCAATTAATCTTTCAGAAGGCACCCCTATGATTTGTGGAAGCTAATAACAGCTAGTGCACGCTTTGAAAAAGAGTACCGAGATATCTGTGCGTCAGGAAAATGATCTGTTTTTTCAGCATCTCATAATCAAAGAGTGGATCACTGTTAATGTTCCCGGCGCCCTTCGCAAAAGAAAATGAAAAATATTTCATTACGGTGCGCACAAATTGGAACTGAAAGTAGCGTGGTTCTTCTCATAATCAAGCCAATCTGTTCACACGAACCATATCTCTATGCCTAGGCAGTTCTCTGCGCTAACGTGTTATGGGCAATCAAAATGCTAGGGCTTCAAATGACGACATCAAACATATGTTTTCGCGGTTTTCTTTTCATAGTTGCGAGCTATATATGGAAGTTGCAAGTTTACCGTTTGTGATGGCAAAGCGGCACCTACCTCAAAAATTCACTATTCCACTCAAGGTACGGAATTAAAAAAATTGCAAGAACATTTATTTTAACCTGAATTGCTCTCGTAAAGGGTGGCTGTAAAAAAACAAAAAGAGAGCTGGAATAATTCACGATCGTAAGGCCCGTGCCGCACCTTTTCCAAAGGAAGCGTGGGAAAGATACGATTTGAAAATAGTGACGACATCTTGTTGCCGATTCCAAATATTATGACAATCTCTCGACATAACAAGGCAGGCCTTGAATCTGGCTGTCATTTCAAACTGCTTTCATCGTCCATTGCACACGTCCTGCTGCTATCCTCGCCAGAGCCCTGTCTGTTGCTCCTTCCGACTCCGCTCCTAGAGAAGGAGAAATACATACACATCCAGTAGGCGACAGCTTTATAAGCGGGAGGCGTTCTTTACTGGGAGACCTATCTCACCTGTCAACAGAGGAGGATGAATATTGTGCCCGCATTTATGAACTGTCTTCTCATTCAAACAGTTATCATCCATGTCACAAGCTCCAGCACAGCTCCAATGTTGCCGCTTTTGTGCGTCCCGAGAAGCGCGCACTCTCAGAATGTTGAGCCACTCGACTGAAGACATAGGTGCACTAGGAAACTCAAAACAATTAAGCCTCGGATTTGCGAGGGTGCATGGACGTGATGTGTTCCTGTCCCGTGAGGCCTGCACAGATTGAGCACTCCGGCCTTTCAGTGAGACAGGAAAATATGTTAAAACATGACGTCGAACACTAGCGGCGTTTTCAGCATCGATAAAAAGGAATTGAGACGGAGGGCAGAGATATACGATGCATAAAGCGAATATAAACACGCAAAAATTCTGCTTCCTCAGGCACAACAGGAAAGTAGACGTAGTCACTGAACAAGAATAGGGGCCTCAAACTCATCTCGTCTTCCGGGCCCCGCATTGGCAGATATTTTCCCTCTCACTTGCCGTAGACAAACAGGGTGAAGGAAGAAAGGGGGGGGTCTCAGGCAAATAAAATAATGCAAAAATAAGCAAAATCAACCAATAGTTCACTCAGGTGGAAAAATTCTAAGAGAATAAGATAGAAGCCCTTGTAAGATGGTCATTCGTGAACAAAAACATTATTTTCCTTCTTCATTTGTTTTCTGCTTACAGTCACGCATTCAACTTTCTTATCCTTAGCAAAAAATGTAGTTATTGTCGTAGCCGTAGACAACATAGAAATTTTGGGCTGGTTATTTGAGGGTTTGCGTCACCAAGCGCAAAGAAATTAAGTGTTGCGTTTTTCTACAACGCAAGCTGAAACATTTATGCCCAGTAGGTGCAAACAAGGTTTTCCGGGGCCTTATTGGCTGAGGCTCCTCAATCTGCAGAGCTGAATATAAGAATCTTATGTGAACTTTATTTAGAAACACAACGGGCCAACAACAGTGGCTGGCAGAGAGACAAGGATATTAAAAAGATAAATTCCAGGAACAACGAGCAGTAATCGCTGTTAGCGCGGATACAAATCGAGATTTCTGTATAGTCATACGACATCGCGCTGCATACTTTTTTTGTTTTCCTTTCAAAGATAGGACATAAATGTTTTTCAAAAGGCTTCATTTTACTGGTGTATGACAGCTAGAATTATCAGTCGAAAAGGACCGTCTTCGCGTATTGAACACTACACACGCCTCACAGAACAGGGCGTACACCATAAAAGTGCCATTTACAAAGATTTCATGCCTTTTCAGGTCCACCTTTTTTAGCGGTTCATTTTCTAATCATCAAGCGTGTTGAAGGCAAATTCTGATTACATTAGAGCATCTCACTGAGAGAAAACTATCTCGTTAAATTGCACCACGTGCTTACAGTTTTAATCCTTGGTGCAGTTTTACATGAATGCGCAGACGTGAAGCTCTCTAGCATTACTAAAGTGACACTAAAGGTGAAAACTAAGTCTCGCAGAACTGATAGGTTATTGCCGCCGGATAGAAAATGCGTCATTTTCACCTGAGCCAAACCTTAGTTAAGACTAAATATTGCCTGAAATTGAAGCGCACATGGCGCCGCTATTTGAAAATTCGCACAACGGCTCAAGGTGACGTATTTATACGCTTTCTTGAATACGGGTATTTTGTGGTCAAGGGGCGACTACGTCGAAATACGAGGAAATCATTGTGGCGAGCGCAGCTAAGCAGGCGAAGAGTTTCACAAATAAAATACCGCAAAACTGACTACGGAAAGAAAGGTCTTGAACTAAACAAGAGCGCTGAATATTTTGCCTCGCATAATGCGAGGCAGCACTCATGCTGCGTTTGGCCGTTGTAGGAGCAAGTTAAGAACCGTAAGCTCTCAAAGGCATTTACACTCTGTTGTTCTTGGCAGGCTGCCTGCGAGGTGCATTTTGTCTTTTTTCAATCGAATAGGCTTATTTGTACTCGCTAATTTGAAACTTCGAAATCCGTAGTCTTTTACGCAGTATTTTTAGCTTTTGAAATCCGTAGTCTTGTAACCTGAAATATGCTAGCTGTTACTGTTGCCTTTGGGGGATGAAGCTTTGCCAAGCTGTGTTCTAACAGCTTTATCTCCACCCTCCCTTTTTCACTTTTTGTGTGAAACAAATGTCCTCTTCAGTTCAGCTGTGAATTTGCAGTGATTTTTTATTATTAGTACGTGCACATGCAGACACGCGCTGCATTGAAGTCGTTCATGCGTAAAATGCGATGCAACCGCGTCGTTTTAAATGTTTTCCGTGCAGTGGAAAAAGAAATACGCTTTCAGACATGCTGGAAAATATCTCAGTAGTACCACATGTATGCACCATCCCCTCTCGTTAGGATAATTGAAGAGAAACGTTCCCTAGCACGGGTTATCGTGCACACAGTAGTGGACGCGCGGGCCCGCAAGGCATGATTTCAGCGTCCTTCATTTCAGTGCTCGTTCTTTACGGCGATCTATTGGTACACGATGGGATATGCAGCCGAACTGATGTTGACGGTACACGTGGTTCCCCGAAAAAAAAGTGCTCTACCAGCTGATGCGTGTTCATTAACATAATGCGTGCCTTCCCTGCCGACAGATTTAGTCAGCAGGCGTCAGACTGCTATTGAGTGGAACGAACCCTGATCGGTATCCTCTAACAACCCACAGCAAGCAATTCACGAACGTAGAAATCGCAACGACCATAGCAAAGTAAGTCACAAGGGTGCTGCGCGATGACTGTTCCTGCATAGTAGCTGAACAGAGGCGGGAGAGTCGACAGACGGAGTGCCTTTTAATTACCAATGTGTGCACAATTGTTCTCTCAGATCTGCTGTTACATGAAATATATAAAGCGCGACAGCTGATCGCATGCTTCTGAGAATTCTTTAAAGCTTGCGTGTACATTACACCACAGGAAGCAACGCACCGAAGCGTACACAGCTTAGTGCACTGCACGGGCTCGGGCCAGCCCGAAAAACCCTGGCCCGGCCCGGCCCGCGGGCCGGGTCGGGCCGGGATATGATTTGTTTTGCCGGGCCTGGGCCGGGCCCGAGCCTGAAGTTGCGGGCCGGGCTGGGCTCGGGCTTAAAGCTGCGGGCCCGAGTCGGGCTTTGGTTCGTACAGAAACGGCTGGTGTCCGACTTTTCATTCACTATTGCAGAGTGAAATACACAACTACGGCGTTAAAGCAGCGACACGGATGAGCTATGAGTTATAGTACGCGCCGAGAAAGATCTAAACTTTATTCTTTGAATTAATTCCTTATTTCCATGCCACGGAGCAGTAAAATTCAACCGGCCTTAATTGGCCATTGTTCGGTAGTAATCCCAAAACATACCTATACACTATTAAAAATGCATTCGGGGGAACATATTAGTTTAGGGCGCTTATAGTCTTCAAACACATACCGTGAAATACTCAAGCCTTTTAGCTTGTCGTTTCTGCTGAAAGGCGACCAGTTCGGCTATGAGCTCAACCTGTGAGATCGTGTTCACTAAACAAAAGGTCATCGTACTGCTTCCTAGGCAGCTTTAATATGTATAATTCACGGGCGGGAGAATATAACTGATTTAAATCATGGGGGAACACAAAGTAGACTACTACGCGTGTATGCAGCCCTTTTTATTTAGCTGTCGGAACTTCCGAGTCTATCCTTGACCACCTACACAAGATCACTCTCCAAAAGACGGCCCTGGCGAGCACCACTCTTAATCACCTTAATCACTTCCTTCCGGGTTAAAAAGAACCAACTTTCTGGAAGCCAAACTGCAGTTTCAGAATCTTTGTCGGCCAGTTCCTTATCGGTGTAGTAGCAGTCTACTTGCTCAGAGCGAGCAGTATACCTCAAGCGTTACTGTGAAACGGGCCGTGCCGGGCCCGGGCTGGGCTTCACTCCGGGATTCACGGGCCGGGCCGGGCTCGCTAGAGGGATAATTTAGCGGGCCCGGGCCGGGCCCGGGCCTGAAGCCGCGGGCCTGGGCTGGGCGCGGGCTTGAGGTCTCGGGCCCGGGCCGGGCTCGGGCCTCAGCTTGAGGCCCTTGGAGTGCTCTAACACAGCTTGTTGTTCAGCCCGGTCTGCCCTCGATGACTTCCCATAGTTTCTTTCGTCCCCATGAAGCCTATTTGTAACGTACGCACGCGTTGTAACAGGACCCAGAGGCACTTGATACAGCGGAGAGGACCCGCCTTTGGAATGTGAGCTGAGGTCTAGTGGGGTGGTCGCGTCCACCTCCACCTTCTTGCCGCCGTGGCAGACAGCTGTACCGGTCACAGGAAAGAACGGAAGGAACGGAACAAGAGGAAGGAACGAAAAGCTCATAGGTTAACCAAAATACAAGCTAGGTAGCTACCTTGCTCCGTACTTGGCTCCTGAGTAAAGAGTTGAAATCGGAGAAAATTAATGTCCGTCTTGTGAAAAGTGTATGCCTGTAGGGCAATGATTTTTTTTGTCTTTATCTCAGAATTGAGGCATTCCACTATTTCTGAGGCCGAAAAACCTAGGAAATGCAATGCTGATCATATGATGATTTTGATAATGAAATGTTGATAATGTTAAAATAATGTTACCTAGCAGCTCTTTGAGGGCGGGATTCGCGTTCGCCTTTGAATTAGTTTCGAGGAGGCAAAATACTTCGAGTTTCGAGGGGGCATAAAAACTGTACCGTAACATAGCGTTACGAGATTTAAATCGTGCTTCTTTTCCTATTTCTCGCTATTTTAAAATACCTTCATAGTTGAATACATCCATATTTCTATACCAATCGATAGGGTCAAAACACGAATGGAAGCACGGCTTAGCTCGGAGAATAGAAGCCGGAGACTTGATTAAACGCATGTCGGACATTCAGCGACCGACGGCGCCACTCTCATTTCTGCCGGATTTCAATTTGGAGCTCCGGCTTATCTCTCCTCGGCTAGACGCACCCCCTCTCTCTTATTTAAAATTTTGGTTGTGCTTGGCTGTTATGCATGAGATTTATTTTTTCTGCCGTCACCTAGGGTCTACGCCTAAAGCTCTTATGGTACCGCTGGCATAAGAAGAGAGTATATCATTCTAAGAGGGCTCTTCTTTATGTTGTTTCGACATCCCCTGTGATCAAAGAGATTGACCATAGCTCGTTTCGCATTTGACATGCCGGTCGTTGTTAATTTTTGATAATGCAGTAAGCCATCATTATGAGGAGACTAATTTCAGCGCATGCGTAAGTTGTTCGTCGTGTCATGAGCTGCAATGAGCTATTTTGCACTGCGTCTCAAAATTCATCACACAGAGAAAATTCAATAAACTTCACTTCGTGTACCGAGACATTGCAAAAAAAAGATAGGTTGAAACCTGCCGCTAGAGGTCCTTCGACGAGTGTAAAGAGTGGTACTATGATTTAATTAAATGATCCTGTTTATTAATGGTTTATACATCTATTTAAAAGCAGCAGTTATAAACTTCATAAATCAGCTGGACTAATAGGGAACCAAGGTTCAAGGATTCCGGGTCCTTTACTTTCCTCGCAGTAAAGCAGGTAGCACACGACGGCGGGCCAATATTGGAAATCCACTGGCAAAGCGTGGCCCTAACTAGGCCCAGAGTTGCCAGTGAGCATCCGATATTGGTTGTGCCACTCCTTAGCACATCCAACAATGGCCCTGGTTGTCCGTCGCTTTACCAGTATTGGCTTAGCCCTCATTAGATCCTGGCTATCATGGGCCAGGTTAGCCAGGATTGCCCCACTGTTTGCCATTGCTGGCTGTGCCATCATCGAATCATGGCTATCATGGGCCATGTTAGCCAGTGTTGTTCCACTCTTTGCCAGAATTGGCTATGCCATTTCCGGGAGCTGGCTATATTGGCCTAGGATTACCACCGCTTATCCAGTGTTCAAAGTATACTGGCAAACGTTGGTAAACATTGTGTCATCCATTAAAATGGGTTCAAAATTAATTTTATTGTCGAGTACCATATCGGCATTTCATAATTTTCGAACGCGCTAAAACATGCGAGTTCAAAGATTTGGTTTTATTTATTATTATATTTTAACCGAACACTTTTGCAGTTTGTGAGCAAAGCTACCCTCCGTTGGAAAAACTGCACTCTGGTTGCGCAGTGAGCAGCAATAATACGTTTAGAATTGCGATCGAAGTCCTGTTGATCAGAATTAACGTTCTGATTACATCCGAGACGCCTTCAACAAAAATTGTGAACAGGTGCCTTCAACAAAAATCAAATAAGTTTCATTTGATTAAATTTTTGGAATAAAAAAATCACTTTTTTTTTATTCGCTCTAGGAATTCACTGCCGCAGTGCGCAGCTGGTGTCTGCTTCAGGGAGATCGCGATACAAACGTAATAGATTAGCGCAAGTGCATTCGCTAAACCGAAATTGTGCTCAGTTTTGGCAACGTCCAGAAACGAAGCAGTCGCCTCGTAATTTCGAATTATGCGTTGCGCTCGTGAAATATTAGGCGGGTGCTTCATAAACGCACGCGGACACGTGCTAAGCGATTCCTACGCTTCCCTACGTCGTGCCCTGTGATTGCGCCTTTCCCGTGTTTTCTGATTTGCTATTTCCTTCCTTTTCTGCAAATCGTTGTGTTGGAAATTGTTGTTTTTGACCATTTTATTCTTCTGTTGCGTAATTTGCATTGGGGGCAATATAGCTCTTGCTCACGTCCTTGCATATTTACTCGCAAGTTTTTTTTTTTCTTTCGAACATGACCTTTATTGATGAAAACCGTCGAAAGTAGTTGCGAACCACAATTCAACATGCCTTTGTTTGTTTTTGCTTTTTTTGCGCGAAACTTCCACACCAACAAACAATTTGAGGATTCTTCGACGACCACTGAATAAATGGACTGACAACTGGCGTTAGACGCATGTTAACCTAGCGTGTTTGGCGCATGTACGGTACATGAAACTATGAAAGAGCGCGCATTCTGCTTGGATATTTTTTTGCTTTATATTTTTGTTATTATGTGGTAACATTTTAAGCTATCTTGAACTAACAGAAGCCACATCATACGGCCCCACAAAATACGCGAGTGTCTCAAGTCGTTTTGTCGAAATGCATCTTGAAGCTCCAAGTTTTTCACTTCAAAATTTTCAGGCTTTTGCTGCAGCTTTGTAGCAATACTTTGACGCTTCCGTGTTTCCCATCCACTTCTCTCTTGTAGATATTCCTTTCTGTACTGCCTGTGGCCATGTGACTCATTCTCCAAAAATTCCAAACCCTTTTCACGTGTTTTGGCCTCTTTCCCTTTCTCTTTCAAGGCTTCAAGTCCAATATCTCCCCACCTGTTCTCCCGGCCGTGCCCTTTTCCAGGTAGCGGGCTAACACCCCACCCCGCGAAGCGCTATTTTTTCTTTTTGGTTGTCACTTTCTCAAACCTGTTTTCCCTCGCGCGCAGCTACGCGCTTCGCTGTTCCTCCACCTCCCTGTCTCCACCTTTCAGCTCGAGGACTTTTCTCGGAACCGCAAAACCTGTGTAAAGGAAAATTCCTCTCTCCCCTCCAGCCAACCCCCCCCCCCCCACACCATCGTCTCCACTGCTCGTCTTGGAACCGCGCGACTCATCACAATAAGACATTCTTGACTGCACGGCGGAGCTCAACCACGTGCAAACCAACGCGACGAAAATGCATGCACACTCGAGCTAGCACCGTTCATAGTCTGCGCACGCAAAAAGCCACACTCATATATTAGGAGAGCTCCGACGCTGTTCGTACCGCCTGCAAGATCTTTTGTAAGTACTAAAACTCTTTTATCTTGATATACGTCTGGAAGTTAAAGTGGTTTTTGTAGTAAATGTTGCTTTGACTACATGCGCCTTTATTTTTTCGGCAGGAGAAGAGAGCGAGCCAAAAAGCACGAGGACGACTTCTGTGTACCCACTCTCATTGCGAAATGGCTTGCTTGACGTCGTGCGCAGTGGAATTGTGGCCGAATGGTGAGAGATTAATTTTTCGTCTTTGGTGAGATGAACTCACTAAAGATTCACTACTTTGGCTAACAGCGGGTTTGAACTCATATGAATTGAGATAGGATGCATTCGGGAATATGTCCTTTACCGCTTATGCACGACGGAAATCAGAACCGCTTAATTAATTTTCCACTGCAGTCTAGTTGGTAAGGATATGTGTAATACTTCCGTAGTGTTTCTTTTTGCCTTCTACTCTTGCAGACTCAATAGAAAATCCGCAAATACTGGTTAAAGCTTTTGCCCAAGTTCTCTCGCAATGAAAAAGGGCATTACTCTGGACTATCAGACTAGTATTTTTGTGTGGTTTTCAAGTTGCAGTTTCGAATCCAACTATAGCATGCACGCGAAGCAACTAAGGTAAAACAAAGGTGCCCTGAGTTCCTTGCGTTCAGCGTATTTCGTCAAAAGTCGCAAGCCGCATTTTTGACCCCATTAAATAAAACTAATCAAAAATGTTGTTTTGACGTCCATGTGGAAGAGACGCTACAACCTGTGCATATTTACTGGAATAAAAAATTACCTCGCAATTTAGAGACACAAGTTATGATATTAAAACAAAATAATACATTAATCTGTTTTCAATATCACATTAATTTCCATATCTCGCATTGAATATATTTACTGGGAGTGCGACACGGCGCATTAAACTAAATTAAACCATTTGGTGTAAGGGAAGTTTAGTAAATTAAATTCCACTTTGTGCAACTAATGTGGGGCTGGTTCTTAAGAATAAATTAAAAATTATCCTGTAAAATATGTTGCTAGTGTCTTCACGATTACTGTGTTTCACAAAATTCGGTGTTATCTTTGTTATGTTTGTTATGTTATGTTTGTTTTTGTTCTGTGATGGCCATAATTCAACTTACCATGACATCATGCATATCTTTGCAGGCTTGGCACTTCGTGAGGCCATCGTGCAAGAACTGGACGAGGAATTTGTTTGAATGCAGTCCAGCAGCCCCCTTGCAAGTGGAGTGCAACGATTACTTCGGATATGACTGATCAGTTCACTGGAGGACAGCTCCGTTGAGCGCTTTATGGATGCCTTAGCCGTGCCGCAGCAGCTTGCCGAGATGCTTTGTCCAACCTGATCGGCACTCACCAAACTTGAAAATAAATTGTTTTCCCACAGCCTCTGCCACCATGCTCTTGGGCCCCTTTTCTTTACTCCCCAGGGTGGCTGGTGGTAGCGCAAACCATCCTGTGTGCGCTAGAAGCGTGATTCTTGTAACTTAAAGCAATAAACGGGTCTTTTTTCTGGAATTCTTTCGCACCCTCATTTATGAATATTTGCTAGGTAGAATGTTATGTCTGTACATCTATCCACAGTGCCGGTCATTGGCGAGTGGGTTAATTGCATGTGCCAGCGTTCGAAAGCTGGATGCCATTATTCGAAAGCTGGATGCCAATATTCGAAAGCTGGAAACCATTATTCGAAAGCTGGCTACCAATGTTTGAAAGTTGGCTACCGATGTTTGAAAGTTGGATGCCAGTATGAGACCTTTGCTGGTCCATGCTGCAGAACGAACATCGGGACTGCGTTGGCCGCTTGATCGGCCGAGCGTTGGCCCAAAACTGGCATGAAAGTAAGGCCAATGTGTGAAGTGGTAGCGCTCGGCCCAAATGCCAGTGTAGGACCGATGTTCGTGCCAAGTTTTGCCAACACTTGCGCGACGTTCGGCCAATGTTGTTGTGCTACTTTTTCTGTTTGATACAATTATTGGCGTTGACTAGAGATGTGTGAACTGGTGAAGTGTTATTGAAAATAATTAATAAGAGGGCTAAAAGAAGAAGCCTCAAATGTCAATCTAGTACATGAGTAATTCATGCTTTCTAGTTTTTCGAGAAAGGTGCAACTTTATATGAGCATCACTGCTAATAGAATATACAAGTATGAGATTTTTGTAGGCTTAATGAGAGCAAAGCGAAAACAATTCGTAAGCTGACTACCTATCTGCACAATTCAGAGGAATAATTTTCACACTCAGGATGAAAAGAAAAACTTAAACTACAAAAATTGCCAGATTGCTTTCCAAAATTTTTAGGCTCCATGAGCATAGCAGTACAAGCGATGACAGATGCTCAGAGAGCATCATGAATGTTCATTCTTCGCAGAACAGTCGTTGAAAAAAAAGCTTCATTAATACAATCACAAAGCACCCGAAACAATTTTGAGTAGACGGTAAGAAACATATGAGAGGCTGCGAAGTGAATAACCATATGAATTATTACGTTAAGCGGATTATCTCTTAAACGATGCTGTTTGCAAAAAAAAGTTATTTTTTTTTATCGTCGATATTAGAACATCGTGTTTTCATCTGACCATAGAGTATGCTCGGAAAATGTTTGGAAAAATTCAGCGCATAGTAAGAAGTTGACTTAGAAACGTGAACATCTTGAGAAATGGTGGTGCAGTGCGAGTTCGGCAACACGGATTTTCACTTCCAAACCTGTCATTGCAGCTAACTTGCCATGCGAAGTAATCTGAAAATCAACTGCGCAGAGGTCGCCAAAAGCTGCATGGAATGTCATGAAATCGCATTCCATGCAAAGTAGACTTACGGATCCTAGCGCTGAAAGTCGGGCTAATAATTATTACTTCAACCCAAGAACAGCCATACGGCTGCAAAAGACACATGGCCGCGTCCAGTTTTCCGAGGTGGAAATGCATGTGAGAAAACGGTAATTTTTTGGCCCATGTACGCTTTGTCTCCAGCTGGAAACCCAGCTCTTCAGAACTGGAGAATGTGAAAAGCCAAAACAACATTCTCTATTTTGTCGGAACATCCCTATTCAGTGTGTTCGAGAGATAAGGTATCACCCGACTAGTGACACACAGCAAGCTCTGAAAACGCCGTTTATTGTGGTCTAACGCTACACCAGGGAAATATACAAGAAAACAGATTCACTCGCTCTGAGGTTGAAGCAAAAATGCGTCGTTTACACTAGCTGAACAACTCGGTGGCACCCGAGCTCCGCAACGTAGGGACGATTCTAAAAGCTACTCTCGGGAAAAAATCAAGACGCTCCATCAAACTGCGCGACCGCAATCACGCCTCAGCACTTAACAAATCACACGGCTGCCGGCGTCGCACCAACTGACGCCAGGGACTGCTGCAACGCTGCCGGTAGCCCGCCAATAGCGATCTGTGAACGCCTCGCCGGCAGCCTGTCCGTGCCGTAGGAGCCACGAAGTGCACGCTGATCTCCCCGTGCACTGCTGGCTGGGTTTTTAGCCGCTGGCCAGATCGCACCCACGCTCAACACGCTGGTGGTGAAGACCTAGGCGAACATGCGCGGCGGTGCTTCACTCTGATGCGCCCGTTCTCGTCCAAAAAAAAAAAAAAACGCAGAATGACGCGGGCTTGGCGCTTAACCTGCTCCGTCGAGCCATAGGGGGACCAAGGCCCCACGAGTCTGAAGTCTCGTAGTTGTTATCATACGCACACGTTGGTCAAAGGGGCGAATAAAGACAAAAGTGAATGGTTGGATTTGTATAACACGGCGATTTGCCGTCGCGTTTGTGCTTAATTCGTTCAAGTGATAAGGGCGGAAAGTTGAAATGTTGTAGTTGTTATGCATGCGAACAAAACCACTGGAAAGATCAGTATTTGTGGGGTGTGACGGCGTTCTATATAAATGCCTAGTTTTTTTTTTTATTTTTGGCTTTCTTCACCAATTTTCAGGTGCAGAAATCTAGGGGGAAGGGATCAGTCATCCCTATGATACCAGGTTAGCCACTCTTGCGCCTCAAAAGAAAGTGGGCCACTTCTGACGATCGCTTAGAAACCTGGTGTTATGCTTGCAACCAGGAGTACGCACACAGCTGGGCAGTTAGGTGCGGCTGTCAGCTCCAAGCTACAAAGTTCAAAGTAGAAAAAACTGTGCGCCGACCGTAGCACTCCACAGACTTATGATTTCGCGGTGGTCTATTTAGTGGGTGGAGTTAAGGAGATCGCTTTTACTCAGACAGCTTTGGCTTATTTGCGCTTAGTACTATTGATGCACGAAGGCTTTGGACACACGCCTGTGCCTACTCGCGAAGGGAACAATCGAAAAGGCCGTGGCGACAGGCACTCCGGCACGCTTTCCCCTAAGTTTATATGCATGACAATTAGGCTCCTTGGCCTTTCGATTGCATTTTATACGTACCTCACCTTTCAAACTGGCTTCCTGTAATGTTATCATTCCTCTGTTTTCTACACAAAAAGAATTTCAGCTGTTTCCTACATGAATATTAACGAATAATACACGTATAATGAATGTATAAAATGCAAAGTCTCTTATTCTTCTCAATACAAACTGGGCCCACCGCAGTGAAGAGTCCAGCAAATCATCCCTGGTTCCTATGCACTAATTTTTTTATGTCAGGTAACTGATTTCTCCAACTCGTGGGTCACATAGCGGCGAAATATGAGCTTACGTCGCAACATATAGGCAGTTAACATAACTCAGACGACATCAAAACAAGCACCATGGGTGAAAAGAGGCACTAACATTGTGTTTTCTTGTTTCTTGCAGAAGACGTTGCGACAGCGCCGTCAACTTCTGCGTCCGATAATTATGTTCTTCTCAAACCCTTTATCGTTGCGCCTTTTTCTCCTAGCCAGCCATACGGAGCACCTTTCTGATTAAACTGACTGATGTCTGTTTTCAGCACCAACTTACTTTTAATGCACAAAATTTTCACTACTACATTGTATTCTTAAAAAGATAGGAGTAGAAATCAAAATAAAAAGAATGAATCCGGGAGTGTCTGTTTTTATTCTTGTAGTCAGCCGAATGCATTTTCTAGATAATATAGATTTAATTTCCGAACAAAACACGAAAAAGAAGATTTTAGACGTAATAGGAATGTTTCCATCCCTTATTTTCATTGAATTCTTTTTATCAGTTACATATCACGTTTTCATGGGGTCTCCCATTTAAAGCCACAAAAATACACAGCGGAACTTGAGTTATTTCGTACGCATACCACTATTATGCGACTTCTGAAATTAGGATATGTCTGAAAAAATTTTGCGATTCTTTAAAATGCTACACTTAACAATAAATTAAAAGACTCTCATGTCTGATGAAACTGCGATGGCTGAGGAGTAAAACTACGGGCGGGTTAATAGTGCATTTTACATTATTCTAGTGGTTGAATGAGAGTAGCTGCTTGCTTTCGGGATTTGTACCTTTTTGAAAGACGTCGAGAAGAATCTCGTCCAGCTGCCTACTGAACTGCTAAACAACTACAGCATGGGCTGCGTGCAATAGGGTGCATAACAAAGAACGCTTGCATCGCGGTACGCGCGTGCTGTTGGGAGGTAACATTTCTGGTTCGTTTTCACACAGTGCGCACTGTAAGGATTACGCCGGAACGCCTTACGAAGCGAATATATGCATTAAATCTACCAGCCATGCATCTGAGGACCTATTATTAAGCCCTGCAAGGATTGTCCTCGTTTTTTACCTATAGAAACAAAGCGTAAGGATCGGCTTCTTCCGAAACATGCTCCACCTGTGTGACGGTCTCCACGCATATTGCAGTTTCCGTTTCTTGTAGATATTTAAAACCATTCCTGCAAAGTGCCACTGACATATGGAATAATGAGTAAATAAAGGTCATTCAGCACATATGACAAGTTTCGTTGGTTTTCTTGGCCCGTAGGCATCTAAGGGCATTAAAAAGATATGTGAAAAAAAAACAAAGAAAATCGATGCACAATGGCACAACATGCACCAATTCTTTTCATGACAGAAATGAGTCGGCGATTCATTACGGTGAAGCGCCGTTTGTTACCAACCCAATCCATTCACTCAAGCAGGGTGCGAAGAGAAATAGCCAGCAGTATCGAGCGAACCTAGCGAGCAAGATTTATCTATCGACGCGAAACATAATGAAGTCAAGTAGGGCTCCGGGGAGCCCCCCCCCCCCCCCCCCCCCCCCTCCTCCCCCTGGAACCAGCCGTTTTTTCAATTTGTCGGAGGACCCTTCGTTTCCCTCCTTAGAGCAGTGATGGATGAACTGCCGAAAGGATCGCGTTCGGGGCCATAGAGTCATATTTCGGGAAAAACCTACACTTATCTCAGCAGAAGTGCAAACTTGCAATTTTAAACGGAAGTGAAAATACGAAGCAAAGTGGGGCGTAATGCGCCTCAAACGAGAGAATCAGCGTTATCTTGTTGTATTTCCGGCATTGTTACTTTTCGTAGTTTTTTGTAGGAGCTGGTTGTCCTCCAAGCAGCATTACAAGATGCGCATCACTATAACGTTAGCTCTCCCTTGAGGGAGGAAGTGGAAATTTGTTCACACTGCTGCCGTCGCAAAGGTGAAGCCAAAGAGAAATTCACCTCCGTGGAATTTCTGATAGAGTGTGCTGTTGTCACAAGGCAAAAAGAAAAATAAAAGCTTCAAGACATGCTATTCATAATCTGTTCAAGCATACAGTGCAGTTCATATTTAGCTGCTGATGAAACTCTAAGCGAAAACAGAAACGTATTATAACAAACAATTTCCTCCATTCATTCCACACAAAACAATAAATCTGGTTGTGGCTTAGGTCGACACCAGTGGAAGCTTATTTCAGTCTTTTAAAAATTGAAGGAAAAATTGCCTGTCCCATTGTGTGCCAAAATTTGACTGGTGACGGGTCTCCCTTAACGCCTTTGGCACCGTTTATTAAGCGCCAAATAAGTAAAGTGTGTACAGTTAAAGAGATACTTGTATGAAGAAGTTGCCAGTCACGGTAATGAAGCCTAACGTGAACACTTAGAAACGCGAACGCGAACTCCTTAATTGATAATCTCTTACCAAGCAACACCTCTCACATTTTGCTCTCAAAACGACCAAGTGGTACGACCTTTCTCAAAGAAGTCCCTTTTACATTAGCCAAAAAATTTGACACGTTAATTTAAGTTTTCATTTTGATATTGTTTAATTTTCGGCCTTTCCACGTCACACTTAATGATTACCTTTTTGTTCTCCTCTCAGGCACTGAGTGTTCATACATAATGTTTGCGCATTGTGTTCTTAAATGACCATTTCTGCACAAAGTGCATAATTCCCCAAATAACCACCCAGAATTACGTCTACTTGTTCATTGTATGATGCTGAAGTCTAAGTTGAAGTTTATTTTTTTTTCTTACCAAGGAATATTGGGGACTAAAAGCTGTGGAAACAGCTTCACAAAATGCTCCGGATCCCTGTATGCCATATAAGGTCGATAGATAGAAACATGCTGCCGCAGCCAGTGCCTTGGACCACAGACACGACACGAAGTGCACCTTTTTTTTCAGAACGGCAGTAATTCTCCACGTTAATGCTAAGGTGTAACTGGGCTGAGCACACCTGGAGCATCCGATCACTCTCTTCCTATAATAGTGTACCTATTTGTACGATGAACCCATGAAAATGAATGTTTCGCTATTTTTATTTCATCAGTGTAACCATACGAGATAGATGAAGGAGTGGCAACAGTCTGTTATAAAAACCTGGAAGCCTGATCATTATCTTACATAAGAGCCGACTAGTCTCACCTTTCTTTAGCGCCTTCTATGCGTCACTGATGTAGCAATACCAGCCGCCGCTCACTATTTGCGAGGATATCTTTTACACAGGGTCAACTGCTATACCCTTCTGTATCATGGCGGAAAAGATTTTCAGGGCGGCAGGTTAAACGTTTCTACGCATTTCACCATGCCCTTTCGTACACTTTGCTAAAGAAACCAGCGGCAGAACGTTGTGCTAGCTGCCACCTTGGCGATGTGCCTGAGTTGAACGCTAAAGAAAACTGTAAGCTTAGGTTGACGGTCAGTTTCTTCTAGTGATCTAGCCATGCCATTTCATACACTCTTCCTTGAACAGAGAAGTAAAGAAAGGGTTGTGATGGTCCCCACTACTACGAACATGTCCACAAAGAAAACAGCACTGAAGAAAATTGCTTTTTTCTGAAGGCATAGTTTACTTTGCGTCACAGTACGACAGCTGAACCATACGCTCTGTCTTTGATATGCTATCCATATTACAGCGGTGTTAATTTGCTGCAGTAATAATGGCCTATATCAGTAGAGTGCTAAACAAAATTATAGAACAATAGAAACTGTTCTTTCGTTGCTGTAAGTTTGTGAAGGCACAAAGGTGGAAATCTGTAAAGAAACAGAAGATTTGCAACACATAAACCAATTTAACCTCCTCCCGAAGAAAATTATGATCCCAACAGGAGCTTACATATTATGGCTAGCTCAGGAGAAAGTACTGGCAAAATATAGGATATATTGGCAGCACACGGAGAAGTAATATAAATGGCGTAAATACAGGAAAGCAGTATTTTACGCCTTACAGAGCACATCACATAGGCGAAAGAAAAATACATGATGAACTTGAGGGCAGGATGAGAACAATTAATGTTAATAGCTGCTTAAGCGAAAGTGGGTGATATTATGAACTGCAGCCTTCTGCGAAACAGTACCGCGAAGACCTGACTTCTGCATGGGCAAGGATGGTTTATAACTACCATGTTACAAAAATACATGAGTAACAAATATGCGACCCAACAAATCGAAACGTTCGAGTTCCCCGTTCCTTATGAAATTCAATAGTATACTCTCACCACTTTGGATTGCGCTCTTAGTTTCTATAATGGCAGTGGTGTGTCAGTTTTGGCAGTAACAAACACCCACGCATATATATGCGTCGCTATGGCTGCAGTCAGAAAGAGCAGTTCAGATTTATAAAATGTTGGTAGTAGTCTTACTTGGCTTCCAGTGAGTGCAGACTTTTTCGAATACACCTGCGCAGGAGGAGGCAGCTATCGGATAATGAGGTAACAGAGGCCGCAAAAGCGGGCTTTGTAGAGGCTGTATCAGGTTTTTTTTCTCGAAGCATTTGAACGGTTAGAAAATTGATTGGACCCTTTGCGGTTACCTTCAGAAGACCAAGGAAAAATATTTGAGGGGGTTTAGCACTCCTACGCACGAAATATTATAGGAAAGCAGAGATTTCTAGAGGTGGACAACGCCGCCACGTACCTGAAAGCTAATGAGATGTCCACTGATCAAAGGAGCCAGTTATGCGCGTCTTGAACGTTTTGATCGTCACTGCCAATTTACGTCCTTTACGCCGCCGGCCTATGCTCCACTGCCACGTTTCTGCAGCAATATTGTCAACGCCAACACGTACTGCTCCAGTAACGTGTTTCTGACACAACGGTGTCCACCCCAACGCATGCAGTGCACATCTTCCTGTCACAGCCGTCGCATACCTCAAAGCGCAACTATTAACTTGGTAGTGGTATTAGTTGATTATGAAGATGATGTACAATGCACAGCGAGAGTCTGTTTTGGAGTTTAATACGAGGCGTGATCGTCTGCGGCGATAGCCTGGTGCTCTCGTGCAGAGGCCAGCGAAGCTGAGCTGTTCACGCCGCTGCGGTTTCTTTTTTGTAAATATTTACCCTCTTGCTAATACAAAGAAAGGAGGCCCAAAACTAAAACCTTGAAATAAGCAGCTTGAATAGGCCCCACAAAGAGGCATGATATACAGCACTTTGCCCAGCACGAGAAAAATTAACACATACACGAGATGAAACATAGCCAAAGAACACTCTGCTAAAGATATGACCAAAATGAAACGAAATTATTCTTGCGCTTGCAGTAAAGAGAAAAGAAAAAGAACTGTCGATGTAGACTTCTACGCACTCATCAGTAAAAAATTCATTTTGTGACATAAGTTGTGTACATTTGTACCTCAGTGGTTGTATTTGTTTAAAATGTTCCGAATCCAGTCATGACGACATATAATTTATTTATTTATGGCTTCCCCAAAGTCACCCTCAAAGCCACGCATCACACAAACTGGAGAGCCGGTCTTACCTTGTGAAGTTTTAACCTACGCAAATACTGTATGTCTGTGGAGCAGCGTTGCTAAGAGCTCCGTGTTTTGGTGCCGCATATCCGTTTAAATACGACCGCAGTGGTCTGACTGTCACGGGCGCAACACTGCTGCATTGCAAACATCAGTGTTAAGGTAGAAGCTCCCTCAACGGTTTTCGCAACCCAGATATTATGTGAAGGCTTAATTTTGTGGCTCACTAAGTTGGCAGCCAGTACTTCTAAGGTATGTTCTGATCTTGCCTGCGCGAACTCTACAATGAAATCCAAACGCTTCGGGCGAACCTCCAGGCCACTAGAAAATTTAGCGTTTTGACAATATTGACGCTCTGAAAAGTACTGCGAGCACCTCTACCGCCTTTGCTGCCCCCTTCTTCATCGCCGCTTGTACATGCTTTTGAGGCGAATGCACTCCTTCGGGCTCCTCTCAAGTCTCGGTCGCGGATAATTTCACTCATGTTAGCTATTCATTCAACTTCTCTCAGCATACTCCACATTGTGCACCTGTTAAGAAAGGCCGTGTTTGATTTCACAGTGCTGTCCGTGTTATAGCCTCAGCTCTCCAAGTCGGATCAGACCGACTCATCATCATTCAAATCGTACATCGAAGAAATTTACTGCTGAGTATTCTACCCCCTCATTTAATACCCCTTCAATGGGGCATTTGAGGTACAAATAAATAAATAAATAAAACGGCAGATAACAAATATGAAGCACTCCCAGTGATTGATATGGTTACAGGTATCATGGAGCAAAGCCAGCAAGAAAATAAAAAAAAATTGCCTCAGCAAGATATTTAGCATACCAGCTTTGGGCTCATCAGCAAGATAAGGCCGCATGGTGGTATGTCATCAAAGCTATATTAAAATTACTTTTATTACTTCTACATGGCGCGCGTGGGACTCGAGCCATCAAAGCGCATGAAAAACATAGGCAGTCGCTCTATATTATAAACGAAATTAGAGATCATCAGAGGGATGATTCATGGGTTTTAGTGAGAACTACTGCTTGTACAAGGGCAGAAGTTTCCATGGCCCAGGCAATGCAAACATGTTTTGCTCGAGACGCGCAGTGCATTGGCCGAGGGGGCATATCGCAAGGAAGCGCGCCGAAGTAAAAGTCTAGTATATGGTTGAGAAAACGTGCTTGCGTCGTGGTTCATATACGCAACCACCGCGAAGGTGATCTTTGCTGTCTGATTCGTGCCATCCACATTTCGGGACATCTTCGCGTTTATCAGGAGCACTCTTCCAATCAAAGCCAGATGGGCCGCCGCGGTGGCTCAGCGGTTATGGTGCTCGGCTGCTGGCCCGAAAGACGCGGGTTCGATCCCGGCCGCGGCGGCTGAATTTCTTTGGAGGAGAAATTCGAGGCACGTGTACTGTGCGATGTCAGTGCACGTTAAAGAACCCCAGGTGGTCGAAATTTTCGGAGCCCTCCACTACGGCGTCTCTCATAGCCTTTAGTCGCTTTGGGACGTTAAACCCCATAAACCAACCAAACCAACCAAAGCCAGATGTCACATCACAGCCAGCCTAGGTGAACGAGCCTGTGGGGTTGCTTACTGGTTGCACTCAGTTCTTTGTGTACCCTTCAAGTTTGTGTGTAATAAAAAGACATCACACCGGCACCGTGAACAAATATCATAGCTTAATATTTGAGCATTTCAATGCAAGACAACTCTCGTTGAAAATACAAAGCGCCTGCTTCATTTATCGTTCTTCTCTCCGCTGAGACCACAGAGACACACTCCTTCATTACAGCAGTAACAGGATAAAACTTTTGTAGGCTCCCAGCTTACAATCCATGTTTGGTTGCTAGAATTGGCAAACTAAAATAATTAGTGAAAGAAGAGAGAGTACACGACATCAGCTTGATAGGATTTTACATTTCATTCTATCTGGTTTGGTTTGGTTTATGGGGTTTAACGTCCCAAAGCGACTAAGGCTATGAGAGACGCATTTCATTCTATCTAGAAGCAGAAAGGATCACAAATGAGAAATTCCTATCAAGCTTCTTCATTACATGATATCCTTGCTCTGTAAACTTTTGAATGGTGTGGCAATAATTGCATCCTGAAGAAAATTAAATAAGGGCAGCTTAGAATCTTCATAAGAGCGAGCTTTTAGAGTTAATGATGACGCTGAGCTCAGTGATATATACAGCTCAGTAACAATATGCTTGGAACACTCCTGATAGACACTTGGCGGGAGTCGTATCTAACACAAACACTATCATTTTTATGCGCTGCAAACTAAAAACTTTTTTTTTTAGCTAGTCTAGGCTGCCCTCTTCTAGTATGTAGCCTCTACTATCAAAGCGACATGAAAGTTTTGGCGTATCCTCCACTTCAAACTTATATTTCGGGATCGCAATGTTCGTTTCTTTTAAGCAAAATGACTTCCTGTTTTGAAAGGACACACTGAAAAACTCCGCGTCGCCTGTCGTTACTGTTCTGCCAATTGATGAGGGTGGATATGCTATGCACTTAGTTTCGATAGAAACGGTAGACCGAATGAATAAGCAACGTCATTTGCTAGGACCAAGTAGATTAGCACAATGTAAGTCTCATAAGACAGGCAACATTGGTCTTGTCGAGTCAGCGACCAGTCCTCTCGGAGTCTGCAATGTGATATTGTCATTAGGAGCCGCCGTTTTTTCAGCAGAATTCATGTTTTTTTTTTTCACTATACTCATGACATAATATTCGGGCTTGTCTTTATGCAAATATCTGGCACTATATTGAACTGCTGGCGTGAAGCGGTTAATTCTGTGCCAAGCCTTGTGCGTGGACTGCTGCAGTCTGTGCAACGGGTAAACTGTATTTTCCGTGTGACAGTACCGAGTCGTGTCATCGCTGTACGCAGTGGTCGTCCAGATTACCTCGCCTCGCTACAGCGGCACGTTTCAGCCGCTAGCGAAACAAGTATATATCACTTGCGTGAAGGGGAGTATTATTATCCCGCACTGTCTCACATCTGTTGTGCAAGGCAGCGCCTGGTTCTAGAGAAAGAATTCCTCCGCAGAGCCCGCCGTTTTGCCCACCGACATGAAACTTGACCCCTGTAGGCACGATGCACTGTCCCCTGTGGCGCTGTTTCATGTGGCTCCAGCCGATCCCGTGCAGACTGCGCCCGCTGAATGTACAATTACTCGCATGGTCAACTAAACCCTCAGCTTCCCGCAACACCGGGCACTGGTGGACCTTCGGCTTTAGTACTCGTCTTCATCTGACTCCGTCCAGCCCAATGCTCAGCCCTCTATCCCTACGTATTATTCTCATCACTCCATCAACAACGGTTGTCCGCGCCCGATCCGCCGAAACCACTATAGTGTGTTGCCATCGGAGCGCAAGGTGATTAGAGAACAAGTTCAGGATATGCTCCACAAGAGCGCAGTTCTGGAGTCCTGGAGCGCTTCGGCGGCTGCAGTCATTCTGGTGCGGAAAATGGACAGCATGTGGCGGTTTTGCGTGGATTATCGACGTCTGAATGGCATCAACCAAAATGACTTATACCCGCTCTCTTTCACTGAATACATCATAGACTACCTTTCTGCCATCTAGTACTTTTCTTGTGCCAATCTAAGCTCCGGTTACTGGCAGATTCCTGTGCACCCTAACAATAAGGAAAAAACAGCTTTGTTGCGCCGGACGGTGTTTTTGAATTTAATGTCATGCGTTTGGTACTTTGCAATGCGCCTGCCACTTTCGAACGATTTACGGGACTGCCTTGCGTGGCCTAAAATGGGACATTCGTATGTGCTACCTTGATGACGTTGTCACTTCGAGGAGCTTAACGAACGCTTAGCTGTTGTCTTGGACTTCCGGCACTCCTCAATGTCTGAGTTTCGGGTTGATGCGGAAAAAAAATGGTTTTCTTCCATTGCCGGGCTTTGAAAAATGACTTTTTCTTCACTTTAAAAACTTATAGGCCTCGTCTCCTCCGTGGCTACAAACTCGTCATTGTCAAAATCCTCCAAACTTCGTTGATTAAAAAGGCAATTAATACATTTTGACTAACGAGCTATCTAATTAGCGCGTTTTTTGCAATCACTGAAGTCAGCTGCAGCTGAAAATTTGCTCCTGTAAAGGTTTTCTTTACTGTCTCGGGAAGACTTCTTTAAAGGATTTATGAAAGTGTGCACTGAAACTCGCGGTATGATACCGACGCAAAACTGTTTCGGCCGCTTGCGCAGACATGGCACCGTTCTGCGACTGCACCTTTTTAACTGGACTGAGCTATCGAATTAGCCTTACGTCAAGAACTTAACAAATAAGCTCAATATTTTCAAACACACAGATAAAATTACAATCAACAAGGTTAACTAGTAAATGGAGAAACCCCAGGGCGAAGGATCCACAGCCTGTTTCTCTAGGGTTTCTGCACTTTCTCCCACTATTACGGCCTTCTAAAAAACAGTGAAGCGAATGAAGAATAAGCAACTGGAAAATCAAACCCGTGCCGTCTTAAATACACAGAGCATAAGACAAACGTTAAAATATGTGAATGAGAAACAACGGCACTACACCTGTATATATGGCAACACTTCTAAGGGATCATGGAAAGCGCGTGAAATATACCCCGAGCAGACATCCTCACCCGGAGTTCGGATACTGACGCAACGCGCGTAATGATTAGTTGCGCAAAAGGAAACAGGCAGCCAGCTGGTTGATGTGTTCCTGCAGCTGCACTGCGGTTCGAATTTTCTAGATCGACCTCCGCTCCTTATTTAATTAGCTTCCTTCTTTCTTTTGCGGCACTTTGAGCAGGATATAGAAGAATCAAACGCAACGGCAAACGCCTTTAGGCGGAAAAGATCCACGCGCGCTGGTAGGTTTCCGAGCTTTTTTACCGGTCTGCTTCCCTGAACCATCGGTGGCGACGCTGGAAAGCCGAAGTTTATAATGAACCAGACCAGTGAGGCGCACTAAAAAACAAGACAAACTTCGCGAGGTTGACCGATCGCGCACACGCAGTTTCCCAAATCGCATTATCGAGACATTAACCACGGGGTGTAGTGTTCCAGATACAGTGAGCATGGCCGCGTTGCGTGCTTACACTAGGATTTCAACATGCCACAGGCTGCTTAGTTTAGCCATCCGATGCGGAACAAGAAGCATAAAGCCATAATTTCGGAATATGCTTTTACGAAAACAATGACGTGATGCTGCAGTATTTAGTTATCCCTTTTTTGTTCCATGTCTTTCGTAATAATCTCTTTTTTTTACGAGTGAGTTTTACTTGAATTGTTGCTTTAAGTCTAATATGCGTTCCGATGGTTCCAAAAACATGCGCCATTTTCAGTTCGCAGACTCGTGCTTGGGGCGATCGCAAAGAACGCTAGCTTGCATCGCGTACGATTTTCCTTCCAAATTTCTTGTTTAAATGGGAACATTTCTCCATTGGAAAGTTCACGTGCAGAGAAGAGATTTTATTTATTTGCAAATGATCCAATTTTTCTGTCACGAAACATTGATTCCAAAACAAAATTCAATTGGGAGCGAGGAAGAGAAAGGAAATAAAAACGTCTACGAATTCGTTATTTTTGATAAAACGCAGTATTTAAATTTCCCTTTGATGGTGGAAAGAAAGCACAAAAAGTGGCAAAAGAAATTTCAGGGAACGACCGTGGCTGCAAGCTCCTGAATCTAAACCGCCAGCCCCGACACGATTTCTACGCCTCATTTGAGCTGGCAGTAACGATGGAGGTGGCCAGGCCTGCAATTACGAACGAAAGCTCGCACGTGCCTTCCTTTCCCTCTGAGCGTTCGAAAGAGTGAAATCGGGCATAGGCGTGAATCGCAGTTAGTACGGAGGGTGCGTATTCTTTTCCGCTTCCCTTTTTTTGTCCATTCGCACTGCGCGTCCTTCGCTGTTTGATCATTTAGCAGTGCCTCGTTTTTTCTGGGAATAAAAATCTCAGAAATACACCACGATAATGTGTACTTCTCAGCAGACCTGATATTCGACATACGTTTATGCTGAAAGTTCGTGCGCTCCTCAGTTGCTACATGTTTTATCAGGTGCATTTTTCGGTGATGACGCTTGTCGTGAAAACGGCACTTAGCTTCGGACTCCATAACCCGCCTCTTCATCATATTATTGAACGTTTAATTTGGTCGCGTTCTGACACTGTAAGGTACACGAGCCTTTTGCATTTCTCCTCCATATAAAAAAAATTAGGAAAAAAAGGGGAGACACTGGGCTTCACTATGACCACTACAAAAAAAAAGTTTCGTCATAAAATGCAATCATCCAACATAACGAAGCCAGCAACAAAAGAAGCAACACAAAAAGTGGAAGTAAAGAGGACAAAAAGTATGCACGACCTCAATTCTTGTTGTAAAAGCAGCAGCAACATCTCACAGACACAACCTTTTCACGATAGGTCTCTTCATTCCATATAACTACCGGCAGTTAATTGCAAGAGCTGTGCTACTGCCTGTGTAAAGCAACAACCAATTTTCTACTCTCATTAACACAGAGACAACCACCTCACGAGCACAATCAAATGGTGAAGCCTGCTTTAGTGCAGGAATTAGAAACCAGGAATTGACTCTCTACGACATAGATGTTATTCCCAAGTTTTTTTGCAGTTTTTTTTTTTCAGAAGAGGGAGCTAAGATTTTATTTTGGAAACCACTACTTCATTAGGTCCAACCTGTTCACCGGGATTGTGTGAAGCTTGACCTTGAAGGTGGTCTAGGCCAAAACATAAATAAACATGTAAATACTGCCGCGTATGGGATTTAAGCCCGTAGCCCCGCGAACAAATCGCCTTCGCTGGCCATGGCACGACAGAATTATGCTATCAACATAGCCTGTCACGCCACGAGTTGGACTGCAACACACTCTCGCGCTGTGACTTACGCATCGTTGTCTTCATCAACTATTACTACTGGAATGAAGAAGATGTGGTTTGTGGTTTGTGAGGGTTTAACGTCCCAAAGCGACTCAAGCTATGAGGGACGTCGTAGTGATGGGCTCCGTAAATTTCGACCCCTTGGGGTTCTTTAACGTACACTGACATCACACAGTACACAGGCATCAAGAATTCCTCCTCCAAAGAAATTCGAATGCCGCGTCGGGATCGAACCCGCGTCTTTCGGGTCAGTAGCCGAGCACCATAACCACTGAGCCACCGGGGCGGGCCTGGAATGAAAAGTATCGTGCGCTGACGACAAACACGATGAAGCTCTTGAGGCGACCGGCGGACGCTCGTGCTGGTAACTGTTACTTGTGACCCTACCTCTCGCCAGGCTGCTCAATAGATTACTTGTGCAAAGTCCTCGTTGCCGGCGCTTTTACCGCGTTCAATAAAAAACCGTTCTATACTATCGAACCAATTTTTTTGCCAGACGTGAAGACGACCCAGCAAAGCAAAACCATGAGCTAACCAGGCTAAACACACGCTTACGCAAGTCTACTCGGTTTAACTACATTAGAACCCTGCCACATTTCAACGCGATAGCGTTAAATGCCCCTTGTTCAGAAAATTTGGTGTCGGCGTTGTCTGTGAAAAATCATGAGCATGAACCTGGCAGGCGATGCCCCGAGAGCAACTTAGGGCGCAGGTAGGCCACCTACTTTACGTGACCTTGCGGCGTGAATGCAACCTGACCATTTGAAAGTGAGCTAACTGCCAAACCGTGGCAGGTGGCAGATAAATTCACGATTGGTCGATAGGAATAGCAATCTATGCCCCACAAGGCCCACCGCTGGGAGCACCTGTCATCGCAGGGCAGAGGCGCATCGCTTAACCTCTGAACCACTGCGCCACTGTAGGTTTCGCCTCGCCTCGTTGCCTCGTCGGTATGGTCGGATGACCTCGAACAGCGTTGCTTCAGCCGCGCTCCGCCAGATAGCATCGCCGTCGGCGGACGTGGCGGAATGGTCACGTGACCAAATATGGCGGCGACCATTGTCCCGCGATGTAAAGCGTCTATAAATGCGCGCCTGCCTTGGCGTGAATGCTTTGCTATGCAGTCCTTTGAGGAGAAGTGACAGCTACAGGAAGAAGCGAGAAAGCGACAAGTGCACAAGAGACGCAAGAACAGCGTGAAGAACGTCTTGCAAAGCGTCGTGATAAGGATGCAGCTCGGCGACAACGTTCTACCTCGTAGAGTGGTTGCACGTCATCGGTCACCGATGATTCTCAACACCTGACTTCTCAGGAACGCCGCAATGCTACCAGGCGAAGGCGACGCGCCGAAGAATCGCCAGAAGAATGCGCGCATCATTGCTAAAGCAATTTACCCGGTTTAACCAGATCTAAACTACTGCCAATTTTTTTTCTCATACAGTGAACATTAGTATTCACTCTCTGTAAACACTAAGCCCTGCAGAAACGCGCAATACATTGTATTTTTGGCACCCCTAATGGCTGATAGTAGAAGCGAGATTGAAATATGTCTGAAAGAGAGGAAAAATTGCCCAAGGCCTAGATACAATTGCTCACTTTGGTGCTAAGCGCGCAGTGACCGATAAACGACGCTTAGATGGCTTACACAACTTGATTTTCTATGCATGTTTCTCTTTTTTTTATGCGCGGCACAAAAAAAAAAAGTTTGTTCCCTCAGTGCAGTCGAGGGTAGAACGCGGTAGGCAATGGCGCAAGGGAATGAAGGCAGTTCTCCACTTCACCATCATAATAAATGTCGTCCTATGGAGTGTGCTGCACCCTTGAAGAAAAGACGAGCAGTGAATAACAGTCATTTTTCTTTGCAATCTAAAAGAATGTGTGTCTGTTTGTTTTGGCGTTCCACGGAAGCGTGAGGTTAAATGGTCCGAAAGAATTTTCGTACCGTGGCTCCATCTCATGGCAGTTTCTGCCGTCTCTGATGCTGAGGCATGGCCGTTACTTAAACGTCGGAAAAGGCATTACCTATAATTCATAATTTCTTGTGCTTCTTTTGTCTATTTTGCAATGGGAGCTGAGGTTTTACACGATCGCCTGAAGTTTTGCTTTTTTACATTTGTTATTAATAAAAAAACGCATCAAGGAGAGCTGTACAACAGCCAAGTACTGATTTCAGCTGAGCATTTGGTACAGCGCGCAACACTGCTACGCGATAATGTTTTGCCTCACAGCCTACTACATCTGACTGTTACAAATGAACTTTTGTTCGAAGAAGATGAGGTATAAATTTACCAATGAAGAAGACAACGCATTGGTTTTCCCCAGCACATTAAAATAGCCTGAATTCTTTACTGCGTACGTTATGGTTTAATGCCATACAGGCGATTGCGCGTAGATTGGTAGAGTTAACGTTAATAAATGGGAAAAGTGACAAAGAGAACCATATTTGGAGATATAGTCCGCAAACTGTTCAAATGATGCCAAAACTGTTACCCTTTAACAATGCAAAGCATAGAAAAATTGTAGCGGTTCTCAAAAAGGCCGATAAACGCGGATAATGATATGTACAACAAATGCGGGTGCTGTGCAGCACACAGAAAAATTCATTTCATCATTACTGGCTTCTAATGTGTTTCGTTAGCAGCTCACATCTCTTTTGTTCTTTATATAACTGGACTTCTCGCAATATGTCATGCACAGATTCAAATGATGCATGGTAATGATTGTGCCTACTCACGGTTTCTTCAAAGCGGCACTAAATAAGACATTACGATTCCAGTCAACTGCTTCCTAAGTGCGGAATTAAAATGAATATTGGAAAGTTTCTCTATGCCGAAGAAGTCGGTGCACAGGCCCTAGTTGCAGGTATAGATCAATGGAATGCAGGCATTTGCATAACACCCGTAGAACCTTTTAGCCGCCAGGTGTCGACAGAGAAGGTTGTTTTTGAACAGAAAATCTCCACAGTTTATGTGTGGGTGTGCAGACGTCTGTGTGTGTGTGCGCGCGTGGATTCCCATAACTGGTACTGTGTCAGTGACATCTATAGTAGCCTGGCAGGCGCACACCAGACGAAACCTCTCTTGTCAAGATTAAAAACTTATTTTTTAACGAATGTTCCAGCCAAATACTCAGCACAAGAAATTCGAAAGGACGCGAACACATGATCTGCGAACCTACGCATGTAAATAGCGTGGGCAGAAGATGCCATAGGCATCGCAGGTTTGTACCTACCATGCTGCCTGCAGCGGTTCTCTTTGAACTCCTGACGGGGACCTATTGTCGTACCGCCGGGAGGTGAAAGTTATGCTTTGACTTTCACAAGGGACGCAGCGTCACGTCAGGAACAGACGCCCTAGAAGATTACAGCTGGATGGTGAATGTCTCCTGATCCCTGACATGTGCTTCTTCCAAAGCTTCTCTCCTACGAGGCGTGACAGGCGGAAAATATATTCCGAGGCTGCCATGCTCATTTCTTACGGCTTCGAGTATAGCCTTTTTTTTGAAGTGAGCGTCGACTTTTTGTACTACTATTCATGGACGTCTGTGCTACCAGAAAAGCATTTTCATTTCAGACCTGGAACTTCTCTTCAACAATTAGTCGCTGACGATCACAGTGTATATACCTCATTATTTCGAAACGCCGTTGCCGATGCTCGCCACAACTTACGAGACGCCACAGATTAAGAACCAGACAGACTGCTTGTCTAAGCAAAGATCTCAAAATCAATGATGCAGTTTATTTGTGGCCGCATTATTCAATACCGATCTTTTTGAGTTACCATTCATTTGCGGAGACAATAGCTGAAGCTGAAACAGCTGAAATCGTAATCTACTGTTTAGAGTATTAACCCTTGCTCTCCGGCCATGGCGGTGCCCCAAATTCCTGATCCTGGCTCTATACACACTCTGTTTTGGTGATATTATAGCAAAGGGAAAATAGCCCCGAAAATCAGATGTCATCTGACATGTCATGGTAAACACCAAGAAGCAAACTATCGAGATGCTATAGTGGTTAAAGAACACAGAAAGTGACGTTGAGCTATTATACCAGTAGGTTGAACCCCTTTTCCTTAACATTTTGATCATTTATTTTAACAGCTTATTTTTGTAATGACGTATGCACTTTTGACTGCTCTTTGGATGGCAGCGACAGGCGTATGCTAATGATAGATTGTGCCCTTTGGTGCCCAAAAACGACCATAAAGAATCAGAGAATAAAAAATGAGTGGTGTTTTAAAATGTAATCGCGTGGTAAGTGGTCATCGCAATGTAATTTAGCGAACTCAAAGAGAGAGAGAAAAGAATTTTAATGAGGGAAAGGTGGAGAGGTCGGCCGGTGTTATTTATTCCCACAGGGTCGCCGCGGTTGCTCAGTAGATATGGCACTCGGCTGCTGACCCGAAAGGCGCAGGCTCCGTCCCGGCCGCGGTGGTCCCATTTCTGTGGAGGCGAAATGCTAGAGGCGCGCATACTGTGCGATGTCAGTGCACGTTAAAGAAACCCAGGTGGTTGATTTTTCCGGAGCCCTTCGCTACTGCGTCCCCCCAAACCATTTTTATACTGGTCGTGTAGCGGCGTAGCTATTATCCACCCTTCTGGCCCACGTACACTAAGAAAACTTAACAGAGAAAGGTATGCCCACAGCCGCCATTGTAATGGGTGTCATGCGGTTTTATCAGCTTCTTGGTACTTTTCTTTACCATATTCGCTCGGAATAAATCAGACATTGACTGGAGCATTTAAATCATGGCAGCCATTTGCGCAATGCTTGAGCCTCAACAAAAAACTATACCTCTTTTTTCCTAGTTTCAAGATATTTGGTTTCGTATCTCATTTCTTTCGATGAAGTGGTCGATCCGATATGAAAAAAATACATTAAAATATATTTTGAAGAATACTTGGCTTTAGTTCCGGCGTCACGATTGTTTCACGCCTTCCATTTATTCTTAAAGCGTGCGCTATTCCAGCGTTCACGCTTCTGCGCATCAGAGAACTTGAGAACACGCCTTCTGCAGGGTCTGCTTTTTCTTCGACTGCATGTACGGCGAGAAATCAGCTTCGTTGCATGGTGGCTATAAGCCTGCCCATCACTGGCATTTTAGGGAAATATAAGACGCAAAGGTAACAGCATAACAGAACCCCTCAATCGTTTCAGTTGTTCCAAAGGAATGGAAAATAGCCAAAATTATTCCGATACACAAATCAGGAAACAGGACAGATATTTCTAATTACAGACCCATCTCGATCACCTGTTCAGTGTCTAAAGTACTCGAACACATCATACTAAAACACATAACCGTCTTCCTTGAAAATGAAACCATACTCTCCCCATTTCAGCATGGCTTCCGCCAAGGCCTTTCGACAGTAACACAGTTATCAGAATTAGTCCACAACTTATCCCACAGCATAGACAGACAAAAGCAAACCGATCTAATACTACTAGATTTTTCAAAGGCACTTGATCGGGTTACACACATTAAACTAATTAATAAACTAGAATCAACTCTAGGTCATGGCTCTATAGTTAATTGGATTAGCAACTACTTATCAGGCAGAACACAATTTGTAGAAATTAATCATCAAGCCTCCCACGTAGTAAATGTTGTGTCTGGTGTACATCAGGGTTGTGTCTTGGCACCTGTTCTTTTCTTGATTCTTATAAATGATCTGACGACTAATCTCAACGTTAATATACGACTGTTCGCCGATGACTGTGTAATTTATCGCGAAATTAATACATTAGAGGATCATGAAGCTCTTAACAACGCCTTACATTCTATAGCAAAATGATGCACTGACTGGCAGATGACACTCAACGCTACTAAATCTGCTGTTATGACAGTTTCTAGAAAGAAACAAAAATCCGACTTTCGGTATAATATAAATGGCACACCACTTACTGTAGTGACTAATCATAAGTATCTTGGCGTACTAATAACCCATGACTTCAGGTGGAACGCTCACGTGGACAAAATCACCTCAACAGCTTTGAAACGACTCTTTTTTCTTAGACGACGCCTCACATTAGCCCCTTTTCAAACTAAGCTTTTAGCCTACAATGTTTTGGTTAGATCTGTTCTCGAATATGCTAACGTCATTTGGTTTCCTTCTACTAATCAAGATATAACCAAACTTGAAGCCGTTCAAAGAAAAACAGTCAGATTTATATTTAACAAATACAAAACAACCGATTCGCCTACTGAATTAATGAAAACTGAAGGAATAAAATCATTGCAGACCCGTGCAAAAGTCGCACGACTAAAACTCATGTTTCAACTAATAAATCGACATCTAAAACTCGACACTACTAAATATATTTCCCTTTCCGAAGCAAGATCAACGCGTCATAAACATTCGCATACATTAAGTGAGTATCATTTCCATACTAACTGCTTTAAAAATTCCTTTTTCACACTAGCAATTCGAGAATGGAACAGCCTTGATCCATCCATTACAAACTGTTCATCATTAACAAAATTTAATACTGCAGTTGAGAGTATGTCATGTTATTAGTTATTGATCCCTAGTTGCTTGCGTTCTGTTATTATTATACCCATGGTTATTTGTTTTTTTTATGTGTAAGCTTTTTTTTTTGTCAAACTATGCAGCGTTACATAAACTAAACACCTATACTATTAATGCTTTTGCAGTGTACGCTTATAATATTTACTGTTTACTTATTGTCTGCGTATTATAACAACTAGCAATATTTCAACATTTTGTTATTCTTTGTATAATACTTATTTTATGTGTTATTTGATTGTTTTCGTCACAGCTCGGTTGTATTTTTGTTTTACCGTTTGTTGTTTTTCTTAACATGCTGACCAGTTGAATGTTCCGAGTATGCTTGACCGCGTTCTGTTAACCTTACTAAGCCCTCCTGCCACAATCCCAATTGGGATTAGCAGTATTTGTAACTAATAAATAAATAATAAAATATATTTCAGACAACACAATGCTTGAAGAAAGGAGTGTAGCGAGAAAGCATTTGAAAGCATGGAGAGGGCACGGCACTTGGCTGGCAAGCAACATGTCTAAGCATCCGCTACTGCTTTTGCAGATTTTGCCGTGGATTTTTACTGCTACAACAACCAGCAACGGTCAACGACTGGCCTTCTTCCGAGGGCCTCGTGACAATGACACCGTGGAATGCCTGATCTTCGATTACCGTACGTCATCTGTGACGTCATCACTCGACGCTGTACATAAGGAGCATCGCAGCGACCACTGCTTCAGAGGGCACGGCACTTGGCTGGCAAGCAACATGTCTAAGCATCCGCTACTGCTTTTGCAGATTTTGCCGTGGATTTTTACTGCTACAACAACCAGCAACGGTCAACGACTGGCCTTCTTCCGAGGGCCTCGTGACAATGACACCGTGGAATGCCTGATCTTCGATTACCGTACGTCATCTGTGACGTCATCACTCGACGCTGTACATAAGGAGCATCGCAGCGACCACTGCTTCAGAGGGCACGGCACTTGGCTGGCAAGCAACATGTCTAAGCATCCGCTACTGCTTTTGCAGGCAAGTGTTCCGAGCAATACCATTGTTTATTGTAGTGACAACCGCTTCTTGATAGTCGTGCCGTGCCCCCGCAAGTGTTGTGAAATTTTGTGCGATTGCTGGTCAGTGCTCTTATTGCTTTTGTCGGGTGACGTTGAACAGAACCCCGGGCCAAAAGTGAATGAGAAGTTGGAAGAAATTCTTGAGAACCAAGCTGCGTTCGCGCGTAAGATGGATGACATCAAAGGTGAAATTGTTGCAGTGAGCGCAAAAACCGACAACTTGCAGGGCCTTCTTGATGCATTTGATGCGATGAATAACAGGATTTGTAAGCTAGAAGAAGTAGTCCAACAGCAGGCTGCAAAGCTTATCGATTATGAGAACCGAAGCCGACGTAACAATTTACTAGTATTTGGCGTCACTGAAACTGAAACAGACACTGAAACGGAAACAGAATCAAAACTGAAGGAACTTGTTGTGGAAAATATATTTCAGAAAACTATGGGCGTGCAGGTTGACACAGTGGAGCGAATTCATCGCCTTGGTAAAGCCCAACCAGAGAAATGTAGACCAGTTATTCTTAAATTTTACGATTCCAGAGAAAAGGAGAGTCTGCTGAAAAAAGGCACAAAGCTGAAGGGAACTTCTTGGCGTATTAGCCCTGACTATGCCAAAGAAACTGTAGAAGTGCGCCGAAAACTATGGGACAGTGCGGCTGCAGACAGGGCTAAGAAGGCTAAGGTCTTTCTTGTTCATGATAAACTTCGCGTAAACAATGAAACCTATATCTGGGATCACAGCCGAAACGAACGATGTCTGCTGTCTACAGGCCGAGGAGATAAGGCTGGTAATTCCAGACAGCACCAGTCAGATGAACCAGGCAGCCCAGCTCACCTTGATACCTCAATCAAGAGTGCAGCGTCGGACACATCGCAGATATAGCTACGCCTTTTAAGTCTCAACGCGCGAAGCATTGTAAATAAGACTACAGAATTAGAATACTTGCTCCTTTCACAAAGTCCGCATGTTGTAATAATAACAGAAACCTGGTTGAATAACAATATATCTGCTGACTGCATTGTTCCTCCGGACTATATAATGTTTAGGAAAGACAGGGACAAACGTGGCGGGGGCGTTTGTATCATCGTAAAAAACTCTTTATCTGCAGTAATAATGGAATGCAATGTTGCTGAAACAGTTTGGTGCAAGATAAAGTTTTATAACGTTACTTACATTATCGGAGCTGTGTACCGCGCACCCTCTGCTTCACCTGAGTTCCTAGATGAACTAGACACTTTTTTATGTGCGAATGTCAAAACGAACACGAGACTAATAATGACCGGCGATTTTAACCTACCACAAATTAATTGGCAACGGCTATGTTCTGTTGGTCCTGATTCGTGTAACGGAGAGAAACTATTAGAAATTTTGTTCGCGTATAACCTAAAACAAATTGTGCAAGAAGATACAAGAATAACGCCAAATTCGCGGTCATTATTGGACTTGGTGTTCCTGTCAAATAACATAAAAGAACACATTGTTAACGTTGAAGATGGCGTCTCTGACCACAAGATGATTGTTGTTGCCATACCACTTGCAGCCAGTGAGTGCTCAAGGCCTTATATCCCTGTGCGCGTTAAAGATTATGGGCGAGCGGACGACACCTCCATTCTTGACTACCTGGAATCTGCCTTTGATGATTTTGAAACTGTCTATGATTCCATAACGGTAGAAGAGTTGTGGCAGCAATTTAAGAAAATTATACAACACTGCGTTGACAGATATATTCCAACTCGTGTTAAAAAGACGAAGCACCGAAGCCCCTGGATCACCAGGGACATAATTCATATGAAACGTAAAATAAAAAGACTACGTAAAAAGAAAAATAAACGTATCCCAATTTTGCGACTTCGTGCTGAGCTGAAGCAAGCGCTGAAAGAAGCTAAAAAAAAGTTCTTCGATGAAACGCTGCGCCGCTTCCTCAAAACGTCGCCGCAAAAGTTCTGGCGATACTTTAGTGATAGGAAGGAGAGAATACAGGAGATTAAGCACGAAAATAAGGTACTGATAAAGAAGGAGCATATAGTAGATTACTTTAATCACTTTTTCCAGTCGGTATTCACTGCAACCCAAGATGACATAGACGTTAGTGCAGAACACCTGTTGTCTAGCCAAATGAATGACGTCATAATTACGCAGGAGGGTGTATTTCAGCAGCTCCTCAATTTGGATGCTAAGAAGGCCAATGGACCAGACAACATACCAACCCAGTTTCTCCGAAGATATGCCGAGTGGGCGTCGAGATACCTTATACTTATTTTTCAAAAATCTTTGCACACCCATTGTGTACCACAAGATTGGCGCAATGCACTAGTAATTCCGGTGTTTAAAGGGGGAAACCGAGAACTTGTAAATAACTACCGCCCAATATCTCTTACATCGATTTCTTGTAAACTTATGGAACATATTATAGCGAAGCACATCTTTCATCACCTAGAAACAAACGGTTTACTTTACCCTCACCAACACGGATTCAGAGCAGGCCTTTCCACCACTACACAACTTGTAGAGACAATTCATGATTTTGCAATGACGATTGATGGGAAGCAGCAGATTGACGTAATCGCTGTAGACTTTGCCAAAGCTTTTGACAAAGTGCCGCACAATAAATTAGTTTTTAAACTGGAAAGAGCTGGAATTAATTTGAATATTGTGAAATGGATTAAAGCTTATTTAACAAATCGTAACCAAGTGGTCAAAGTGGATGGTCATGTGTCCAGCCCACTAGCAGTGCTTTCAGGAGTTCCGCAGGGTTCTGTTCTGGGACCATTGTTATTTTTAGTCTATATTAATGATATCTCTGCTGTTCTGGAACCAAATGTACGACTAAAGCTATTTGCAGATGACTGTTTAATTTATTCTACAGTTAGAAACAAGGACGACCAGCTTAGAATTAACAACTCTTTACAGGCTTTAAGCGAATGGTGCAAAAAATGGAACATGGAAATAAATTATTCGAAATCAACATACACGCACATTACAACGAAGAAGTCTGTTCTTTTGTTCCCATATGTCATTGGTGACAAATGTTTGGTAAATGTAACTCAGTTTAAGTACCTAGGAATGACAATAACACAAAACTTAAATTGGGGCACACATATAGAAGAGGTTTGTTCTAAAGCATACCAGAAGTTATATTTTCTGAGAAAAAAATTGGAGCATGCTACACGGGATGTAAGACTAATTGCATATAAAGCTTTTGTGAGGCCAGTCCTTGAGTATGCGTCAGTAGTATGGAGTCCTAAACAGAATTATTTAAAGAAACAATTAGAAAGAGTTCAGAGGTACGCAGTACGCTTTATTTGCTGCCGATATCGAAGGACAGACTCAGTTGCGGATATGCTCTCTTCCTGTAACCTGGATTTATTAGAAACACGACGACAAAAAAATCGGCTGAAGTTATTGTTCCAGATGCTCCAAGGACAGATAAATATTCAGAAGGAAACATACATACAAGCACCAGGCAAACGCAGCTCTAGAACAAATCATGGTCGGGTAATTCAGCCTTACAACGCCCGTAGTGAAACTTTCAAACATTCCTTCTTCCCTCATGCAGTTGAAATGTGGAATGATTTGCCAATGAGTGTTGTGAAACAGAGTGATGTGCATGCATTCGAACGATCTCTGGATAACCACCTGCTTGAAAGTACCATTTGATGCTTGACTGAATGATGTACCGTGTCATGCTGATGTATTCAATGCTTGTGAATAGTGCTGTTTTTCTATGAAATTTTTATACCCTCTCTGTAAGGACCCTCACACGAGGGTTGACAGTATTGTTAAATAAATAAATAAATAAATTTATACTGATGACAAATGCTTCGCTTGCATTCCACATTTTTTCAACATTTTTCACACACTCCATCTTTCAGTGTACTGCGTAACACTTACGTGTGCGTACGTAATTCAATGCTTGTCTTTATCATAGACAACAAATAGAAAACCTACTTTAGTGCATTGTTTTTCAACTTCTCTTTGGCGTAGGATACTTTTTTTCAGTCATCACGTTCATCAAACGGTCGCACTTTTATGTTTTGTAACGATTATAATCAGGAACGCGTCTGGGGAAGCCGTGTGACGTGGCTATTGGCCTTGACAGCACCTTTTTTTCTTTGCATGCGCCTAACTTCATATACGTACGCAGAGCAACTTTACCCTCACTAACAACAAGCGTTCATTGCGTTTTCATGCGTTCAGTGAGTATGTGATGTTTTTGGCCGCAACAGCTGGTGTTTCTCTTTGCAGCAAGTGCAAGATAATTTTTAGAGAGCTTAAATTTATGCTCGTCGCCGGCTGGGAAAGGTCTGTAATTGCAACGCAAGGACTTTATTCTTTGTGTTCGTGTAGTGCAGTGCTAGATTCTCAGCTCACTCGCCGCTATCACCTGTGCCAGCAATCACCATGTCGTGCTCGAAGTCATCATTTTTAATCTCAGGGTCATCATGTTGGGGGGTTCGAAATCTACTATTTTACAATATATTTATATCTGTTTTTGTGTGTGTCTTTTTTGTCTACGCCGCAGTTATTTCCTTGCGCTTCTCAATTGCTATTTCATATCTTCGACCACTCTCGCACCGAGGAGATAAAAGTGGTCCTCCTTTCATTCTATAAAGTCTTATTACTGTGCGCCGTATTTGTAATAATATGTGCTGCTGGATGTAAACCGCCCAAGAAAAGCACATAACGAGAGCTGCAAGTTCACTAAAGGTACTTAGATCGGCCTTCGTGAACACGACTCTGCTCTGAAAGACCTCTACTACAATCTTGTGATGGGAGAGAAAGTTGTCGAACGTCATTACACCACGTACTAGCAAGGAAGCGCCATTCAATAGATAAGGAATGCAGATCGAGCCCATATTTAAGAGCCCGCACAAAGCTCTTGCATTTATATAAAGTACATCCCTGCAGTCACCATGCCCATTAGTTGAAAAAGCAGTTGATAAAAATAAAAGACGAGAACATATCTACGGCTCCAGAAGAGCAGAGAACCCACCGTCATCGAAAGCAGACTATGAAATTTCAACCATTTCTGCGGGCTTATATAACACAAGAACCCTGTATGCTTTTATGTTTTTTGTAACATTCGCTTTTATTTGGTCAAAGGTTTCTTTTTTTCCCCTTGATCTTTACATCAGCGGAAACAATTTAACCAAATTGAGCATTACGTTACGTTCAGATAGGACAAAAAGTAACATATTTGCAGCGACTGCTCTTTTACATACGTAATACCTTTCCCGATGTCAACGTATACGTACACAAACGCACACTTCCCGCGTTTAAAACTCTTCACATTATGAGTACGCACGGGGCAATTTTGTTGGCGGAAATAAAAAAAAATTGACAGGACGGTTACCACTCTAACGCTGGATCCAGCGGCAGCTATTAAGGTTCATCTATATTCTACGACATACTGAGGCCGAGGATATGAGAGTAATTTCATATCTTTATAGCTACAGAGACTTGCACACGTACCCACTTTTCGACTCTTCTCCGTTGCGCCGCTCTAGGCGCATGGCTCCACCGATGGCCCTCTTCTTTCGCGGTGCGTTTCACATTTGGTGCCGCACATAGACCGTGCTATATTCCTGCGCTCACGCCATATAGCATTCTTCCTCGTTCCCCGGTAACCACCCTACGGATTGTTCCCTTGGTAACACCCTTCGGTTACGCACTCCTACTCGCTCGCCATACCGTCATCCTTCAACGATAACCCCTCTCCTTCCAGGGCAACGGCACTCAGAGAGGTTCTCATGGCAAACACCATCCGCTACGCCTTAACTCTGGCCAAAACCTCGTCCTCCTTCTAGGACAATGACCAACCGGGTGGTTTTCGTGGCAACCACCCACTGCTAGAGTCTTCTGACACTCCCGCCATACCCTTCCTCTTCCATGGTAACGATCATGTTGTTGAAGATTACATGCTCTCACTAGACCCACCTCCTTCCACTCTAACTACCTTCCGGTGGTTCCGGTTGTATTCACCCATCGGTTACGGATTCCTATGCTCTCGTCATACCCTTCTCCTTCGACGGCAACTCTCCTCCTTCTTCTAGGGTTACTCTCCTCTGGGCCGTTCGCGATGCATCCACCCATCGGTTGCGCCTTCCAAGGCTCTTGCCTTCCCCTTAACCTTGCGCGGTAACCATCCTCCAATTGGGGATCCCTGCGCTCTCATCAGATCTATCCACCTCCTGGCAGCGCATCTGGCTTCCAGATCATACCCTCCTCTTTCCACCGAGCAGTTCCCATGGCAACGCACACACCGGCGGCGCCGACGACTACGACTTCCTACTACTACGACGATGACGCGAAAGCCAGCAACCTGCGCTGAACAGCAGTCGCTGTAATAGTGCAACTGAAATAGCCATGCAAAGAGATGATTTACCTCTTAGCGAAATAAGGCTACGCTGGCAATGCGTTCCGAACATATTCTATTAACTTCATATTTATTTTGTGTTTTTTAGTACACATGCTTAAATTCAAATACCATCGTTTTCTAAGTAATCTAGGAGTAAAATTTTGAACATTCTTGCCAATAAGTTCAGAATACAACTTTTGCCCACTTAGTATAGTTATTATACATTCAAATATATTAAAAACACACTAAATACATTACATTAAAAATGCGCTAAAATGTACATTTAATAAATTAAAAATATATTCATTTCGGCTTTATTAAGGTCTACAAGGAATATAATATAAAATAACGCATAAATCTGGTTTTATTGAGTTTAACCTCCCAAAGCGACTCGGGCTACGGGGGAGGCCGTAACGGACGGATCCGAATAGTTTTGACATTCTTTAGGGTGCACTGACATCGCACAGTACACGGGCCTCTAATATTTCGCCTTCATCGAAATTCGACCGCAGCGGTCGGGATCGAACCCGCGTCTTTCGGGTGAGCAGCCGAGCACTATAACCACTGAGCCACCACGAAATTCTGCCGGTGTTCTTAAGTCACTTCAGGGCGTAGTAATACCACTTCAAAAGCGGCTACTACCGAAGCTTCTGTCTGAACAATGTCGTGCTGACGATGTTCGAGCATCTTTTCTGTGGTTTGCTAAAGGGAAGAGTGAATGGCGATGCAAAATTCTATTATGCAAACACTCCCCAAATACAATTCAATGTTCGCAACAAATGAAAAGGAAACCGATTACATGTGACGCGAACGCAACAATACCAAAATATTAGCTGGTGGAGGCGAAATAGATACGGCTGCATTGCCCATTCCGTGAATTCATCTTCACGTCATTGATGGAAAAATCAAGAACGACAGTAAGCAGCCTCCCTGACCTAAAATATTTGTCTTTTGCTTTACCCTTCATAGTTATCTTGTTCGCTATTCTCTTTACCTGTAACATGTTGCCATAGTTCCCGCTGCGACTGCTGTAAATACGTGTGTAAGAGCTTTTCTTTCGCGCATAACTCAAACATACCGAAATAACGATAGACTGTGCTTCTTGCTTTGTGAGCAGCACTACTGCTTCAAGTAAAATTTTATCCTTTTCACCGATTTTGGAGGATTTAAGTTAAAAGCCAGTATCCCGGTTAGGGCAGGTAGACACTAGAGTCGGAGTTTGTGATTATCTTCTCTGCGAAGGCATTCAGTGTTTGGTATAAAAAGACATTTTAAGCCGCTTCGACAGCGAAGCTCACGAAACAACTTCGTTGCAGGAATGCAACATTATTTCTCAAGATCAAGGTGGAACGGTATCTCGGAAGAGATAGGTACTTTGAAGGGCAAGGCTTTAGCTGAATGCGCTGCAGAACAACAGAAGCGGGTTCCGTACCGGAAGCTCGGCAAAGATGGTATGTGTGCCAACGACAGCTTTACCACTACAAAGGCAGCCGGCGGCTTTTCTCTGCAATATCAGCCCAAATCAGCCATAACGAGAGCACGGGAAAGAGAAATAGCTAGGGAATGTGCTCTCCTATGACTGTATGATATGAAGGCAACCATTCCAGAGTGCTAATCGGATTAAGTGGGCAGCTTTTCCAGCCTATAGGCACGCCTCAAGATGAAAGACACCGGATGCGACAGCGCCTGTGTCGGAATATTTTTTTTTCTGCCTTCCGATTATATCTCTCGCGTTTTCTTTCTTTCACTATTTATCAATCCCAAAACCGTACTTCTTCTTGCTCGCTGTTGTGTTTGGCGCAGGCTGACATGCCGATATGCTGGTTAGCCGTAACAATACGCAAACACGTTGTGAGACAGGGATGAGTTTTAAATACTTACTCTGCTATGGTTACGCTTCATGACGCTTCAAAATGATATCCTTCACTATATCGACATTGCCTAGTTAATTTTCATGAATGAGTTAGAAGTGACTGCTGAGAACAGAGAAACTGGCGCAGAGATAAATCTTAGTTTTCGTTACCAAGGAGCTCAAAAGTAATTGAGCAGATATCAATTTTTAAGCTAAGAAAAAATGAGTAGGATTTGAACCGAACAGTCCAGAGCAGGCAATGATCTACCTTTAGAGTGATAACGTGGATGCCATACAAAAATATATGCCTTCGGGAGTAAGAAATATTAGATGCAACGATTAAGATATTAGATGTGAAGACTATAGAGTTACTCCTAGCAGAAAACGCAGCACCTAGGCGTGATTAAGGCAAGCCATTGTCTTCTACAGGCTTAAATTCGTTGACGATCACGATAGGAATGACACAAAAAAGTGGTTCACTGATCACTCTGGAAACATAAATCTTCGTTAAATATTTCGTAAAACCTAACGCATGCCATCTTACTGTCAGATGCACTAAGATTTACGCCATCATCTAAGGCAACCGCATGGGTACAAATTTTTCCAAAGGCATCGTCACGGCATACTCCTATCCAGAAGACGATTATTGCCATAACCTAACTCCACCATGAGGTAATAACTCCGCATAAGTGGTCGATACCAATAGGAGAGGCAATAAAAAAAACACAGATAATGCTTACTGCTTTCGAATCAGTGCGCAAGCACCGATTTTTGCTATGTAGAAGACGACGATGAGCGGGCATTGCCACGGGAGGGAGCGCTCGAGCTAAGTGAGCAGATAGTGCGAACAGATAACGGATGATTTTGCTTGAGGTTGTACCTATCTGATTAGTGCTTCCGCACAAATATTTGATGATTTTAAAAGTTCTTGACCTGTACATGTTTATTAAGAAATGAATTGTTTATTTCGTTGAGATAAGGATGGACAAACGCACGAGCGGAATTTAATAGCTCAGCGCGCGTTCGGGCTTGAATGGCAGACTGCAGACTGCTTTTTCCGCTGCTCCCTTTTTCAAAGCTCGCTTGGATAAATGCGGTCTTAGAGTAAATAAATTCAGCCACTCAAATCGGCTGTGACAGGTATTTTACACTAAGGATTAGTTTCACTGAACGCAAAACTGGGGGCCAAACTTAGATACACTCTATTGAGAAGGTTAGGAACTGAGTGTAGAGCTAAGCTGTGAAGAGTGGTTAGATATTTTGCCGCCTCAAATATTAGCGCAAGTAAACAGCTCGGAAGAGAGCTACACCACGAGCGCTACTAACAACTACATGATGTGACGTGTTCCAGTCTGCAAATAACGCGGCTTAAAAACACTAAGCTATATTGGTGCTAGGCAGAGGGAAAAAGTTAAATCAACTGAAAAAAAGAAATAGGCCGAGAAATTAAGATATTCAGTCTTCTTTGCTGCAAAAGGGATGAAAAGAGTGCTTCTATGGCGCTTTTTTGTTCATCACGAACTCGTGTGTTTCGTGCGCGAGATTGCACTTGTGTTTTTCCTAATCTTGACGTAGGCAGGACTGCCATCGCACCGCAGCTGCCGCAACAAAGTGTAAAGTTTTTTTCCTCGCCGTGGATGATTTCGCCCAGTTCCCCATCATTTTACTAGCACAGGCAAGTGTAACCGTATTTCAATTTCTACAAATTAAGTTTTATTGTGGCGGTGTGAAAGATTCCGCGGATTTTTCACGTCGTTCTTAGTAAATTGCTCGGTCCTTAGCCCCGCTCGTGTTAACCGTCTGTCTCGCGCTCACTTTTCATTCGGTAATGTTACCCGGATCGGAAGCCCAATTTCAAGCGTAAAACAGGCAAAGAAACTAGAAAGTTGCTTTGCCTAATGACGCGTGAAAATTGAGTTCATTCGATTGTGAATACAAGCGCACTCAGATTCTTCCCACAGGCTTTGTGGATAGTGCAGTTTTATCCGATTCCACCAATAATGTGAAACGCAAAATAAACTTCTGACGGCAACAAAATTTAGTCCTTAGTTCAAAGCATCGTGCTTCAAAATAGTCAGTAAATAGCGCTATATCTCTGGTAAGGTTAAGTGCATGCTCTCCTGAAGAAAGGGAGAATTCGCATTTCCTTTTCTTCTTTTCTCTGACACTCGCCAGAGTAGCCCAAGAGAGCAGGCTGGAGCTCGCCTGCATTGTCGGTACAGCACCGAGAGAAAATAACTAAGCATCACCGTTCCGGCCGTCGCGTTATTAAAACGCGAACTAATCAAGTAAACGAAGTGCTTCTCTCCTAACGAACCACAGCATCAAGAGAGCCTTTACTTCATTTCCTTGCAGCTTGCGTTTCGCCACGCTCCCCTTACTTCAAGGCGGCGCACCGTCATCAAATTAAGGCCGCAGCGTCTCGCAAGCCACGCTGATGATTCACGCTGCAGTGGGCGCGTAACCCGCAATTTCGTGGCTTCGGAAGGTTGAGTCAACAGAAGGCGAAGGATTGCATCAGAGGGTTCCTCTCGCAGCGCGCTTTCGTGGAATTCAGTAAACCTCGCGCTAAAGCATCAAGTGAGTGCCAGTAGCGAATTTTCGTTTCTTTTTTTTTGTTTTTTTGTGATATTGCTTCCATTGCATGCCGATCTTTCGAGACAAGGGAAATAAGGTTTTGGCGTTGAAAGCTGAGGAGTTCCAAGGCTTTTTTTTTTACTTAATAGTTCTCTCTCAACCGCTTCAAACTTGGCCAGTTGATAATAATGACGAACTGCTGCAGTCGGCGACCGTATGCTCCAGACAGCATATGCGTTGAACTCAGCGTATGACTTGTGGAAGCTTGCGCAAAGCCCATGGCGGTATACCCAAAGCCACGACTAGTTTCCAAAAATTTTTGAACGCTTCAGCAAAGACGAGTAAAGATGCGTAGTCTGGTTCAGAAATAACGGAAAGCGAATGACTGCTTATATTGAGAGAGCATAACAGGAAGACATCTTGAACAGAAGGCGATACGATCCGCCATCTACAAAAAGCTGACAAGCGACATGAGAAACCGAAAAACAGGCATTGTAGATATGGCGGACACAAAAGCATTCAAGACAACCATGTAACATGCACCACGATGGAATACTGCTGATGAACCTCGTGGGTTAAAGCAAGCCATCTGAAGTGAGCATAACCGCATTATTGCAGTCGTCACAATCAGAGAGTAAGGATGTCGGTTGCTCTATCAAACAGTAGAGACGACTGTACTTTCATGGAGTGGGGCGACATGAAGCTGATGTTCTTTTTTTCGTATTTCAATTTTATGTTGTATTACCTCAACATAATTTGTTTTGATAATTTTGTCCACCAAGTACTCTTCATTTTCCGGCTTTCTGCGCTATTCTGTACCCCTTGAAACACATCATACAATACAAAACTAACAGTAGTTGTGGCGTTTCCCATTCATTTTGACAAAAAAAAATAAATGAACGAAAAATAATATTTTTTTTTTCATTTCTTTTTGGCCGATGTAATACAAGGACGGCAGGAGAAAAGTACGTGAAATTTCTCGTTTCAAACCTGGCTCCCTAAATAAGTTGAAAATTTTAAACTGTTGAAACTGGTTTGTATAGTTCGAACATTACCGGAGGAGTGTCTTAAAAAAATTATCGTCCTGCTTTTGACACGTTGTATAATTGCGGGGCGCCATAAATTTAGCTTTGTCCAGGAAAATAGGATTCTGTGTTAGTACAGCCGCGGCGCGCGGTAGTCATAAGCTGTTCCAGTATCAAGCCTTTATTGCAATATAGAAAGGAAATCCTGACACTCTTTAATAACCGCAAACTATTCGCTTGCTCCCTTTCAGATAAATATTAAACATTTCTTCTCAGCAACTTAGCATCCGAATTTCAGACTTTGAGCCCAGCCCGGAGCTACTGTTAGAGAGGTGTAAAGAATTCGTTCTGAGCAATTGAGCTCCGAGACAGTTGTACTTCCAATGATGCTGTGTTTGCTCTTTACTGGAAGTTTTAGCCCGTTCACGCACAAAACAGAAATACCCGAAGATCTTCCGATATGTCGAAGATTATCACGGATTTCTTACTTCTTTGAAGTAAAACCATGCCACGCTATCTTTGCGTGTATCCGAATTTACGTGATACAAAGCCTCTGAGTTCAAGTGAAAAGTGAGGAGCCGCATTTTTGCTTAGAAAGAAAAAGATATATTTTATTTTAAATCAAGATTTTCTTCGGTATCAATTCATATTTATTGAGGGCTGTAGCGAAAGCGCTACACTGCTCGAAAGTAATATTTGAGAGCGTCTTCGAACACCGCTGTCCTGACGCGTTAAAGCAATCATGTCTCCATTTTTTCTCTTGGTGCCCTGAAACGCAGAAATGAGCAACGCTTCTTTGCCTCAGAGCGTGCACTTATGGTTTCGGTAATGTTACAGGAAAAGCGAAAAGCCTTAAAGGCGCCAGAGCAACTATGACTTTTGATTTGCTTATTATCGAAACCAAACTGATTAAGGAATAATTTTCTTGCTATAAAATAATTGAGATTTGATAACGTGTTGCCTTTTTGACAGACCAATCTTTACAGAAGCCTTAGAAACAATATTTCTCAATATTCACTCGAATGTACTCAAGAAAAGCAAAACAGTGATCTTCGTAATTTTGGGCGCAGTTTATAGGCACATTGTTCTATATAGAAATAATTTAAAAGGATGAAAAATAAAGGCAAATAAAGCGCGTCGTATCACGCTTCTCGGAGCAAAAGGTAGAGCAGGAACAAAATGTTTCTATAAATGCTTTCCAAAATGATGTCAGGGCTAGCCGAACTCTCGAACAAGAATAACTTTAAGGAACGAAACAGCGCCACTAAAACGAAGGACCAAGAAGAAGAGAGACACGAACACGCGCTGACTTACAACTGACTGTTTTAATCGGAAAACCACATATAAATATAAACCACATATCTCTAATCGCGGCGTCACAGGCTCACGTCGTCATCGCAAACTACTAACATAAAAAGAAAGGAAAAACCATTGGCGAAAAGTAAGCACCTACAGGCTCCCACGCATTTCCAACAGATATATCTCGCGCTTAGACAAGGCTATCGAAGTGCTGCTCACACATGAGTCACCTTCTGTGCAGATATGATACGCCTCTACTACTTCCCGTACCAGTTGTTCTTTATGGCGATACAGCACAACAGTGTTGTCAAAGTACGGAGTGCATAGGCAGGATTTGCAATGTGCAGCCAGTTTTGACGAACCGGAGCCACGCAAAGAATTAGCGTGTTCCAAAAGGCGTTCGTTGAGGCACCTGCCTGCGTCAGTGAAACGCAAGAAAGAAAACGGCAACGCCACAGAAGGGTGCGGAGTCCGTCATGCCACTCAGTTTGTGCAGTGCAGAGTTGAAGTCGTTTACAGGATTCCGTTCTCGTGTGGCCATTTCTACGTGGGTCAAACAGGCAGGTGCCTCAACGAACGCCTTTTGGAACACGCTAATTCTTTGCGTGGCTCCGGTTCGTCAAAACTGGCTGCACAATGCAAATCCTGCCTATGCACTCCGTACTTTGACAACACTGTTGTGCTGTATCGCCATAAAGAACAACTGGTACGGGAAGTAGTAGAGGCGTATCATACTGCACAGAAGGTGACTCATGTGTGAGCAGCACTTCGATAGCCTTGTCTAAGCGCGAGATATATCTGTTGGAAAAGCGTGGGAGCCTGTAGGTGCTTACCTTTCGCCAATGGTTTTTCCTTTCTTTTTATGTTAGTAGTTTGCGATGACGACGTGAGCCTGTGATGCCGCGATTAGAGATATGTGGTTTATATTTATATGTGGTTTTCCGATTAAAACAGTCACGTGTTCGTGTCTCTCTTTTTCTTGGTCCTTCGTTTTAGTTGCGCTGTTTCGTTCCTTAAAGATGCAATACCAACTCGCCCACTATGCTATGCTGCTACAAGATTAACTTCCAGCATTTGTTCGTGCAATGAAAATAATTTCTTTGATGAATAAAGTATCGACTGTGCTTATTACTAAATGGCTGTTCTTGGAGCCCAGGTTATTCTTAGACTTGGGGCAGGGGCGCGATGTTCCTTGGACAGCGGCGTGATATTCTATGAAGATAGGCGAAAAGGAACTAAAGTACTAAGCAGGTAAAGTACACACGCTCCGCTTTCAGAACGCTCTGATACTATGAATTCCTACTTCACCTCAGTCTTCACCCACGAACCACCGGACAACATGATTACTTTACCGCAACTTAATCTTGATTCAATGCCACCTGTTACCATCACATCTGAGGGAATTTCTAAGCTCATTGAAAATCTCAAGCCGTCTACTTCCCCAGGACCCGACAACATACCTGCCAAAATCCTCAAAGGAACCAAAGAACTGTCTAGCCAAATCCTACAGCTCATTTTCGACCAATCTCTAAAGACCGGCCAAATTCCGGACGATTGGAAAACAAGCAAAGTTGTGCCCGTTTTTAAGACCGGTGACCGCTCTGACCCCTCGAATTATCGTCCTATTTCATTAACATGCATCTCGTGTAAACTCTTTGAGCATATACTGTACTCCAATATTGCAGATCACCTCGATAAAAACTCTTTTTTCTTTCCCAAACAGCACGGTTTCAGGGCAGGCTTCTCATGTGAAACTCAACTCTTGGAATTCACAACTGATCTTCATCTAAGTCTAGATTCTTTATTTCAAACAGACGCCATTTACCTAGATTTCTCTAAAGCATTTGATCGTGTTCCTCACCAACGCCTCATCTGTAAACTCGCATGCCTGTCACTCGACCCTCTAGTCTTTTCCTGGATTCGCTGCTTCTTGACTAATCGCTCGCAGTTCACCGTCATCGCTAATCACGCATCTGCAACTACCGTAGTTATCTCCGGTGTACCCCAGGGTTCCGTCCTTGCTCCACTTCTCTTCCTAATCTTCATCAACGACCTGCCATCTGGAATCTCGTCATCTGTTCGTCTTTTTGCGGATGATTGCGTCATTTATCGCCGAATATCTGATAACACTGACCAGGAATTATTACAGGACGACCTAAATAAAATACAGAAATGGTGCTCCGACTGGCTCATGCAGCTTAATATTTCGAAATGTAAATGCATGCACATATCACGCAAACGTTCCATTACTAATTTCCAATACTCCCTGAACTCTGTGGCGCTGTCAGTAACGAATTCTTACAGGTACCTTGGCGTCGAAATAACGAACAAATTAACATGGTCTGACCACATTATCAAACTTTGCGCAAGCACTTCCAGAGCACTTGGCTTTATCCGAAGATCACTATCAATGTCCCCCCCACCAATCAGACAACAAGCATACGAAACATTCATTCGCGCTAAAATGGAATATGCCTCAGCAATATGGAACCCTCACCAGGCCTACTTAATACAACTGCTCGAAGCTATCCAGAATCGGGCAGCGCGCTTCATAACGTCGCAGTATTCGTCTCGACAAAGCGTTACCAACCTAAAATCGTCTCTCGGCCTTGAACCATTAGCATTCCGCAGAAAAGTATCAATTCTTTGTCTTTTCCACAAACTATACTTTAAATTCCCTGCACTACGCCAAACTTTGTTATCTGCTCCCTTACGCTCATCTCGCCGATTATTCAACTCCCTCAGCATTCAGCGGTTGCATGGTTCATCCAACGCTTTCAACAAATCTTTCCTTCCCATCGCCATAGAGGAATGGAACAATCTTCCTGAAACCGTTGTCATCGAAACTAATCCCACCAGATTTAGGCAGCTAATAACAGACCACTTGATCCAACTATAGCTACTTCCCTCGCGATGCTCTGAGTGCAATTTGAACTGCTTGTGTTATTGCGACACCCCCCCCCCCCCCCCCAAGTGTTTTCCCACTTATTTCATTTACGTACTTTTTAATGTGTAATTTATATACTACTGCTTTGCCATATATATTCTGTTCTATTTGAATCACCTGACGCTAATTTCACGTCAAATTTGTTATTCTTGTTATTTTTTGTTCTTTTGTTATGCTTTTCTATGCTTACATGCTTTTGTATGACTGTTTCACATCACTGTCTTCCCCCCCCCCCCCTTATGTAATGTCCCAGACGGGATCTTTAAGGGTTCAATAAATGATGATGATGAAGTATTTTTCTATTTGAACGGCGCTCAAAATGTGTGTGCGCCATTACGCGAAAGCATGCCTTTTTGAATTCATCAAACTAACTTTCGTGATAGAGCGGAAAAGTTTGGATTGTGCTATGATCCGCAAGAAAACAGGAATGTTTATATGCAGCAGACTGGACGCAATGAACGAACACAGCGCTTTCGCCGTGTTCTTCGATTCTTACTCCACGTGCCTATTAGGTTGGGTCTATCATTTATATATATTTTTTACTCGCCCAACTAGCCGAAGCATTAGCACCACATAATACTGTGCCAGAAAAGTCTCTAAAATCTGGACATCTCTCAGTGCAGTGAGCAATGACGTTTGACGGCCTCAAACCTGGTTGCCACCCAAGCGATTTCCTGCTGCAACAGTTTTGGGAAGAATTTTCTCTACATTAACTCAAGCAAATCTTCGGATTTATCTCCCTTGCGAGGCTCTGTGCAAGCCCGATCTGCACATAAGGTGACAAGAAAATATTTCAATATGCGCGACACTTCTGCGCACCATTTGCAGACAATTTAGTGTCATCAACGTTACGTAACCCAAACATTAATGAGCGCAAGCGATGGAAACTTGCCGCAGCGTCAATTACACTGTGATTCGGGTGTTATTCACTAGCAAATTCACTTTCACTCAAATAGGTTGACATAATCTCTTATATTGCATAAAGCAACACGTAAACAGGTCATTCCCTTTAAGGCTTTCCAAACACCTCACTTCCCCTCTGATTATCCTTGTACCTTTGAAATGAGGATTTGCCACTGACGATAAAGTTTGTTTTCATAAATGAATAATTCAGAGTCACACATTCACTCATTCATGCTTTCGTGCACCGTTCTGTTAACGGAGGGGAAATGTAGCTTAACATTTTCTTGAGCAAGTTCAACAGTGTACATTTACTAGCGAAGCAGGCTCTCCACAAGAAGCTCTCATGCTCTGCCTGCCACCACCTCTTCTGCCCAAATCAGGTAAAGGAGGCAAATATACCGGTGCTCTATTAGGCACGATATTTGTATTTTTAGCCTTTAAAAAAAATTCGAATTATTACGTTTTCAAGCCTTTATCAATAATTTTCTCAACAAGAACACCCACTAGTTAGGCTGAAGGTAAGTATCTAACTGATAGGCTCTTGATGAAAAACAATTCTCGAAACCAGTTTTGACATTACACATTTCGCATAATTCAGGACTGTACAGCCAAATGTGTGCCACATTTAATATGCGCTACGAGCGAAATGTCATTCAAGTATTATGCACTACTGACTTCCGATTGGCGCGATGCCAACCGCGAGCGATGTTCAGAAAATGTCGCAAAAAGCCAGGCTTTCCACTAGTTATGATCTCCCATTTCCCGAAGTGCTGAACGGCTCCCGTAACTTCTATTACGTAAATAAAGGATGGCGTGAGAGGCGTGCCGTCTGCAACTGCTGGACATAACAACAGCATTTCTTGAAATACTCACACCACACGGGACTTTTATTTTCCAGCAGGAGACGGGCTGTAAAAAGTGGCAACCCTGAAAAGAAGCCATAGATTTTGTTCTTTTTTTTCAAAGCGATTTTGTCGAGTCGCATGTGAACAAGAAACTTTCTCCGTGAAGTGTCGTGAAATCAAAGTGACGAGGCCGAATGTTAGCTCCCCCCCCCCCCCCCCCCCTTTCCGAAAGCAAGGAATACTAAGAAAAGTGCTTCGAGAAACTTCTTGCGCTTGCATTCCTCTGGAAAACCCCTACTGGGGGCTCACAGGGAGCGTACAGTTGGCTCCTTTAAAAACTATGGCAAAAACGTAAAGCGGCGACAAGACGCAGAGAAGCGAGTCGCTTACCGTACCAGGAACAAAAACGCAGACAAAGCGAGAGGTTTCTTGCTTTTTTTTTTAAACTGCTTCGTCGACGAAACCAAGCCCTCATTAGAATTCGCTTCACGTTGCCAGGTTCTGGTGGTCTCTGGGCTCTGCGGTCACATTTGTAAAGCCGCTTTTTGTCAGCGTCTCAGAAAGAATCTTATTTGAGCCGTGTTGCGTAAAGCTCAAACAAGGACTTCTCGCTCTGTAAACTTTTACAGTACAAGGTGTTTCTTTGCCGGTTTCACACACTGCTTTCCCAAATAACTGACTGATTTACTTTCTGCTATCCTGAATTTTAACTTTACAGGAAAGAACGGAGCTACTTTGGTTGAGATTAATATTGATAACTTTTGCAGCACGACTAAACTGCTGTGAAAAACGGATCATTTTGGTAGTACATGCATATCGCTACGTATTGCATCTGGCAACCAGCCCACACACACGGTCGTAATAACTTGTGGCATGAAACAAATGGTGATTTCTCCCTAGAACAGAAGAGGCTATAGAATTACATTTTTAGTGCTCGTCATTAATCATCATCATCATCAGCCTGAGTACGCCCACTGCAGGGAAAAAGCCTCTCCCATGCCTCTTCAATTAACCCTGTCCTTCGCCAGTTGCGGCCACCCTATTCCCGCAAGCTTCTTAATATCATCCGCCCACCTAACTTTCTGCCGCGCCCTGCTACGCTTGCCTTCTCTTGGAATCCACTCCGTTACCCTTAAGGATCAGTTGTTATCCTGCCTTCGCATTACATGCCCTGCCCAAGTCCACTTCTTCCTCTTGATCTCAACTAGGATATCATTAACGCGCTTTTGTCCTCTCACCCATTCCCTCCGCTTCCAATCTTTTAACGTTGCATTTTTTCAATTTTTCTTTTCATAGCTCGTTGCGTTGTCCTTAACTTAAGCTGAACCCTCTTTGTTAGCCTCCATGTTTCTGCCCCATCGGTGAGTACCGGTAAGATAGAGCTGCTGTATACTTTTCTCTTAAGGGATATTGGTGAACTGTCATTCATGATCTGAGAGAACCTGCCATATGCGCTCCACCCCATTCTTATTCTTCTAGTTATTTCTCTCTCATGATCTGTATCAGCTGTCAATACCTTCCCTAAATAGACATATTCTCTTACTACTTCTAGAACCTGGCTACCAGTTGCGAACTGCTGTTCCCTTGCTAGGCTGTTGAATATTACTTTGGTTTTCTGCATGTTAATTTTTAACCCCACGGTTCTGCTCTGCTTGTCTAATTCATTGATCATGCCTTGCAGTTCATGTCCTGAGTGTCATAGCAAGGCAATGTCATCCGCGAATCGCAAATTACTTAGGTATTCTCCATTAACTCTTATCCCCAATTGTTTCCAATTCTGGCCCCGGAGTACCTTCTGTAAACAGGCAGTGAATAGCATAGGCGAGATCGTGTCTCCCTGCCTGACACCTTTCCTTATTGGAATTTTATTGCTGGTTTTATGGAGGACTATGGTAGCTTTGCAATGGTTATAAATATCTTCCAATATTTTCACATAAAACTGTTCTACGCCCTGATTCCACAATGCCTGCATGACTGCTGAGGTTTCTACTGAGTCGAATGTTTTCCCGTAATCAATGAACGCTATATATAAGGGTTGGTTATATTCTGCGCATTTCTCTATCACCTGATTGCTGCGTGAATATGGTCTATTGTCGAGCATCCTTTACGAAAGCCTGCCTGATCACTTGGTTGACTGAAGTCTAAGGTTGCCCTGACCTTATTAGCGATTACCTTAGTAAATACCTTGTAGGCAACAGACAATAAGCTGATCGGTCTGTAATTCTTCAAGTCCTTGACGTCTCCTTTCTTATGAATTAAAATAATGTTAACGTTTTTCCAAGCTCTAGGTGCGCTCGAGGTCACAAGGCAATGCGTATAGAGGGTGGCTACTTTTTCGCGACACCTCCAGCTTAAACATTTTTGTTGCAGACATAATAGCACTAATTTATTTATTTTATTTATTTTATTTGAAAATACTGCAGCCCCATTCTAGGGGCTATAGCAGGAGTGGGTACAAAAATGTAGAACAATTCCACGCATACAAGAGTACATTACAAGCATTACAAATATAAACGCTAGAAAAAAAACACACAATGCTACGACTCAATTGCCGACGTAAAATCAGAGATTGATAGTGCACGAATGTTGCCATCCAAAGAATTCCAACCCTCCACAGTGCGCGAAAAAAAACTGTATTTGAAAACGTTAGTGCGGGCAAACAAAGGTTGGATATTAAGATCGTGATGGCTCCTGGTTGCAGATGGTTTTGAAACGAGATATGCTTACCCCCTGAAAGGCAATTAGCAGAATGGACTATGGAGTGAAGAAGTTTTAAGGACTCAGTTTTTCGGCGGGATGCAAGCGGGCTTAAGTTTAGGGAAGACATCGCAGATGAGGGTGAAAAATGAAAGTCGTAGCGGCGAAAAATAAATCTTACAGCGATATAGCGATATAATAGCGCAGATTAAGACAGGACACACGAAGAAGACACGAACAACACGAGCGCTAACTTCCAACCCCATTCATAAGAACTAAATCTTACAGCTTTACGTTGCACAGATTCTATTTGATCGATTTCACAGTGCTTGTATGGATTCCAGACATTAGAAGCGTATTCAAGAATAGGGCCAATTAGAGTTTTGTACATGAGCAATTTTGCTTCTTTAGGAGCATCCCGTACTGTGCGCCGCAAGTAACCTACCTTTTTAAGAGCTTTAGCTCTGATGTAATCGATGTGTTTTGACCATTGCATATTGTGAGAAAAAACGACGCCAAGATATTTATATTCATGAAGCCTTTGCAGTGATGCATAGTCGTAATTAGAAGGTGATAGGCGGTTGGTGAAAGACATGACAACTGTTTTGCTGAAATTGATGTTCATCGGCCACGTATTGCACCAGTCACGGAACATACCAAAAGACTCATTCAAAAGGAGGTGATCATTAACAGAGTTGATAGTGTGGTACAGTACGCAATCATCGGCGTATAGACGGATCTTGGAGGTTATACTGTCAGGTAAATCATTAATATAGAGCAAAAATAACAAATGGCCAAGGACAGAGCCTTGGGGAACACCTGAGGTAACATCGGCTAAGGAAGAATCGACGGAATTGAAGCGAACAGACTGGGAGCGGTGTCAGAGGAAATCGGCAATCCAATCAACGAGTTGAGAGTTATTGAGAATTACTTTTAGTTTGCATAACAATTTAGAGTGAAGGACCATGTCGAAAGCTTTTGAGAAATCGATGAATATAGCATCGATTTGGTCACCGGCGTCTATGCTGAGAAGAATGTCGTGTGCAAATTCGGTTAACTGAGCCACTGTACTAAACCCCTTACGAAACCCGTGTTGAGCTCTGGACAGAAGATTATTTGCTTCAAGAAATTCCATAATGTGTTGTCTGATAACACATGGTTGTCTGAGAGCATAATTTATTTCTTCATAAACTGGCAACTTACTAAGAAAAATGTATTAATCTGGTGGCTTGTAACCTTGGAGGACTAAGTTTAAAAATCAAATTATTTGAGACCTTATATCGACGATAATTGCATGAGTAAGCTCACTGGAGCCTCGTGAGCATAATAGAAAGCTTTTACTTCACTTTATCCGGCTTACTAGGTTCGTTTTGCTAGATGGTAAAATTACGGTTTGCTGCATATTATGTCCCCAATTAATGCCCTCGTCATTAGGAGGCGCTACCGGTAGTTTTCACTTCGGGGCCTCATCGTGTGGCAGGTATTACATGTCTAACGCTGTTTTATGTATTGTGCTTAAAAAACTTCAATCTATCAACTTATAATTTTGAATCATCAACATATTTTGGATTACCCTGTGACGGGAAGAAAATATCCTGTTTAACGCTGTTTTATGTGGTGGCTTAACAAACTTCAATCTATAAACTTTTAATTTTGATTCCTCCATATATTTAGGCTTACCCCGTGACGGGAACAAAATATTCATTGGATTGTCTATTGCTTCCCAGCAGCCACTATAAAAAAGATGCCGAGATGAAGTATTTCTTACTCGCCTTCCTCAAACAGAGGTACTGAAGAGCAGCGACAGGCGAATCACATCCAAAAGTTGCGGGCGGACTTGAACGCTTGTAGTAGTTTGAGCTGCCGCTCAACTTGGCCACCCGAATACTCTCCTGACAAGAGCTGCCTTGAGGTACGCAAAACTTTAGGTACGTTAAGACTGAAGGTACAAGAAACTCTTAAGAAAGCTTTGCAAGGTTGCAACCGTTAATACCGAAATCGTTTGCTCCCTAAACATTTTCCCGACCGGCATATTACATTAAGATTTCCATTCAAAACAGCCGAATCTTTTTTTGCTCCTGGTGCGCTTTCTGCGGACGAGATTGTTTCTAGGGTCTGATCTGAATGCTTTTACTGTAATCTTTAGACTGCATGCTTATTTCATTGTAACTGGTCAAAAGACGACGTGTAAAAGTTCTATACTAATAACAGAACGGAATTTTTATTCTCTGTTGTTTTTGGCCCCCTTTAACACTTTAAGCACGCGTAGTGTAGCATAACAAAAATTGTCTTTTTAACCTCTCTGCATTTACCTTTCTTCTGTCGCTCCCTCTGTCTTCACTATAGTGGTGAATGTAATTTGGGTAGAAACAAATCCATAGAGAACTGGTTTCGTCTTCCCGCTTATAAAATGCAGTTCTTGCTACGTTCCTTCCTTAAAATACACATAGGTACTAAAAGAGAAAGAAGTTTAAATGGAAGCTCTCTCTATGCGGAACACAATTCTAAAAAATAACGTTCGATTTTTTCGCGTTTCCATGCAGTTACAAAGGGATCCACGGAAGACATCTTAAGTCGTGCTGTTCACCCGGAAAACGGGACAATACTGATGCGAACAGACAGGAAAGCTCGCTCTGTTTGCAGTAAAGTTCCAGCCATTCAAGGGGATCAAAAGAATGAACATAGACAGCTGATCGCGCTCACTAAGGCTTTCAAGCAAACCGCTGGCTTACCCCCGCCACTCAAAGCGTGGGATGCAGTTTTCAAACAGAGAAGCTTCAGTGTGTACAGCGCACCGTAAACTCTCCCATTGCAATTTTCAGTGCGAAATTGTCCAAATTTGCGAGCAAATAAGTATCAGCGTTTAGTGTTACGCAAAAAGAAATACAATAAAGCTACTGTCAGAGATGAGTTTCCTTCTATTAGACAAAGCCATACAAATGGTGGCACAACTCCCTGGATTTGCGTGAATACGAGCAAGTGACTGATTTCTTTCCAGAGGACTCTTAAAGAGACGAATGCAGACAGGTCAGTGATTTGACTGAATGTCACTTTGTCTCCTGTGCTGTACTGTACTGTAGGCTAGAACATCATGGAAGATTTTTGTTCACACCAAAGCAAAGATAAAATAGATACAGACGGCTGCAACGGAGGTTGTTTTTGGTGCATGAAGGAAAATGAAGACGGAGTGCCGTGTTTCACAAGTGCACATAATAATATTATTATCGTCCTTGAAAGCAGACTAAGGCTGTATAACACCCCAAGCCTATACACTTCCTATTCGAGGAACTTGCTTAACTTTACCTGTAAGTTTAGAGGAGAAGAATACAACAGCCATTACTGCTAGCCCGGCTTACACAGAGCTAGGCATTGTCCAAGACTATGAATAAGATTATCGAGATACATTTTTCATAAAACTCTACCTGAGCCGTCACGCCGTGTTGGTTAAAGAGAAACTCAGATCTATAACACAAACCCGCATTTATTCAGACTACTTAGTTGCTACCAACAGTTCACAAGTGCGGTTAAGACGCGACGTATAGCTCACTACACACTTGCACTCAGTGGGACAACGCTGAAATCTTTTAGGGCACCCGGGACACGAGAAACACCGATGAAAGAAAAGAAAAGAGAACACACGGCAACTACCGAACAGTAACGCAGCCTTCCACTAGCCTTCCATTCGACCACAGCTGCGTCTTCCTGCCTTAGCATCCGGTTGGAAACTACGCTTACCCTACTTTAATTGGTAAATCGCTTTTTGAGGAAAAGAAATGGCTCAGTATCTGTCTCACATAACTCGGCGGAACCGCGCCGTAAGGAGCAGGAGGAAGGTGGGAATGAAAGAAGAAATAAGGAGAGAAAGAGGTGCCGTAGTAGAGGTCTCCGGAATAATTTCGACCACCTGGGGATCTTAAACGTGCACTGACATCGCTCAGCACACGGGCGCCTCTTGCGTTTCGCCTCCATCGAAACGCGGCCGCCGCGGTCGGGCTACTTCCCCTGCACAGTTTTGCGGCACTGAGCTGTTGAACGTAGCCAACGCGTGTTAGTAGTAAAAAGCGTCTCTGCTCACGTAACCGCCTGAAGCACGTAGACCGCACCCGTAAATCATTAAAAAAAAAACAGAAACTGAACTTTCTCTTATGTCGGCGCAGCAGCGCAGGACATTTCGCACCCACCATAGCGTTCGATGCTGGCACTTCGAGCTACTGTTATTGAATGTGGAATGTTGACGCTTTTCTAGTGTTGAAACTCTTTTGCTAGCAAAAAGAAGAGCATCAGTATGCACAGAGCCGATTTTCCTAATCCAAGCACAAAAGTATATACAAGAAGGTAAGGAATCGTTGCAATGAAGACAAAATGTTCTCTACTTTTTGACCAAAACATCTCTACGCCGTTCGTCAGTAGCGTGTGAGATCACACAATTGCACTTGGAATAGTTCCTTGGCATAGTTACTTCCGCCCCATTACGCGTTTTGTTAGTGTGAAGCAGGCAGGAATAAAGTTCAATTTTTTTTCTTTTTCCCTCCTAAGCTATTTTTAGGCGATGAAAATTCCGAAACTCAGAAGAGAATCCAGAAAAACTTAAGAAAGTCACCATGAAGCAAGGGTATAGAAAAAAAGAGGTGAGGCTGAAAAAACTCCCCTCTCCTCCTACAAGTGGAATATAAGAAGCATGTTCGTCGATCAAGATTTGCTGGATGGCCTCGGAAGCTAGCGGTTAATGATCCGAACAAGACTTCTCACCGTGCCTCTCAGTATCGGCAGCTCCCTTGACGCTGCAGAGGCAAGGCATGTTCGTTCATCGCACGAGCAAGCAGCCGTCCCCTTATCCTTCCGCCAATCGTCTGTTATCGCTTGCAATTTTTTTCCGCGCATGTGTTTAATAGTTCGCCTCAAAATCTGCAAAGGTTTAAAGTAGGCCACACTTTCATCTTCTTGTCGTCGTATGCTTTGCTCTGCTATGCTTTAATATTCTTATGCTATGCTTTGATGCCGCTTTGCTTTGCTTTCATACCTCATCAGGAGCTGCATGCCGTCATTATTATTTTATAATAAGTGAATAATTTTGGAAAAAGTAACCGTTTGAAGGTTAAACGTGGCACGCTTGAACGAATATCATGTGTGCATTATTTTAGATTGGGGTATAACATGCTATACCATCTTGTTCGTCACTTTCTTTTGTAGTCATAAAGGAAGGCCGCGATGGCAATACTTCCAGCATGAAATTATCCTTCATAACAGACGTATGGAGCACCGAAAATCGCAGGTAGGAAAAACTCTGGAAAATCGACATGTATTAATATTATGTCAACGCCTGCTTGTCAGCATCGGTAAAACCGGCCAGGGTGGCTAAGTCGTTTCGTTGTTCTGCTGCTTTTACCAAGGTCGCAGCTTATATGCCGGCCTCTGCGCTCGTATTTAGTTGGATGTGAAATAATAAAAAAACTCGAGAGCACTGTTGTGGCGCCAGCGCACGTTAGAGGAGCACATTTGGTCTGAATTAATCCGGAAATCTCTACTAAGGAGATCCTTATAACACATGTGTTGCATCAGGATAATAAACAGAACAATGAAATGCATCTTTGTCATCCTGTGCTCTCAATACCAGGCTTGTTCTGTATGCTTCTGCTACATTGTTATTGCTCCAGAATGATACAGGGTACTATATGCGATGCTTATGTGCGTGTGTTTACATGCGTTCTCATTTCTTTCCTTTCCTGTCTGGCTATCTACTGTATTTCAATTTTTTAATCCCTCTCTATCTTAGATATCAATCATCTACCTCCTTCCATCATAGGAACTGTCGAGCGAGTTCCTCCCTCCTTCCATGTGACGATGTTTTTTTCATTTTATTGCATCCAATAGAAATATTTTAACGCCTCAGTGCGAATGAACACCTGAATTGGTCATCAAAACAAAAAGAGCCTCCACGGTGGCTCATGGTGCTCGGCTGCTGACCCGAAAGACACAGGATCCATTACGGCCGCGGTGGTTGAATTTCGGTGGACGCGGAATTCCAGAGGCCCGTGTGCTGTGCAAAGTCAGTGCACGTTAAAGAACCCCAGGTGGTCGAAATTTTGGGACCCTTTCACTACGGCGTCCCTCATAGCCTGAGTCGCTTTGGAACTTAAACCCCTTAAACGAAACTAAACCATCAACAGAACAAAGTTGCCTATAAGGCGTAAATATGTGCAGCCAATTTCAGAAGTGAAGCATTGTTTGTGCGGGGTGGGCACGCCTAGTGGCACTTCTTGCCCTTGCTTCGGTGTAGTGCTGGAGCGCTCTTGAGTGTTTAAATAGAAGTGAAAGAAGTCCGCATTACTCAGAGTTTCCTACCTTCAATCGAGCTATGTGACGCCAATACAACTGCACTTTTTGTATCTGCAAAAGAGAATCTCTTTTATTTAAAGGTCCGTATATATTCTGTAGGACTATATTTAAACAAGGTAACCTTTTTTTCGACATGTCGAAATGAAGAAAGCCACGTTACTCTATTTCAGAACACTACAAGCGGCTGCCAAATCTAACACGAAAGAAATAAGGCTGGCCATTTAAACAACTATATAGAAAAAAATGGACGGTCTAGGTGAATTGGCTTTCTGGACGGCCTGTCATGAACTTTTCATACATACGACATTAGCAGCACAAATAGATCAAAAGACGCAGAATCTAATTTGAACTTTAGTTCAACTGTATTTCAGACGATTATAAACAAAATTCTAATATAGCACAACTTCTTTCCACGTAAGGGTCATTCAGTATTTTTGCATTGCCTGCAAAAACGAAACGCTCTAACTAGAACAATGTGGAGAGAGACTAGAAGACTTTATTGCACTACAAGACGTTGAAAAAACACGAAACATATTAGATCGCGCGACTTGCTGCTCCACTACTCTAGAAGAACTTGAATTCAGCAAGTTAGGTGACACGTTTGTATACTTGTCTACTCCGAGCAACGATGTGTGATAGCAAAGCGGAGCAGAAGCACGCCATTTCTACATCAGGTGGCTGAGATGAGTGCAATAGTTACTGACCATGACCAAATACACTGCGCAGGAGGACGAAATAAAGGGAAGCCACTTAATGGAAAAAAAAAGAGCACGCATTTAGGGAGAATGACATCGCGCGAAGAATAGTTGATTCCAAGCGATGCACGTACCAGTAGTCTGCCCCTTGTCACGTCCCTTCAGTGGGTATCACCTCAGGACAGAGAGACATAGCAGTGTGGAATGAAGAGCGCCGAAGAGGTCAACTCGAGAGGAGCTCATTCGGTATGCGGGGCGAGCAATACGATCTTACAGCAGGCGCACTGTGGACGGTCAGGCGCGAGAAGAGAGGGCCGTGAACGATGGATGACGACATTTGTGTTACAGCTGCTGTCGCAACGGGAGAGGAAAAGAAAGAGGGGAGTGTCTCGTGGTTTTGGTACACCGTTATCGAGGAGGCAGTTGGGTCAAGAAACCCAATAAATGCGTCTGAGGTTCTGTCTGCTTAGCTGTGGTCAATAGCAGGTGGCCTGACGTGCTCTTCTTGCGTTCGTTAGCTTCACAGGATGCTGCTGCCATCTACTATCTGTTTGGCGAGAATGCGAAGGAAGCATTTTTTAACACTCTCCCTCCCCTCCTCCCAACCTCCGATGCTTATTTTTTTACAAATTGAGGAACGTAATGAGGGGAATGACAATTTTTTTTCTTTTTGACTCCAGTGGCAGACCTATTCTTTGCGATGGCTGAGCCTCGATGCTGAATGATGCATGCAGTTAAAAAATTTTCCTTGTAACTTGTGCAGAGACACTATCATGCCAACATTTTGAATTTTTACCTATGGCACCTTTCACTATTACAGATGGTCGAAACAGAATTGCGAAATTAATACACTCGTTAAAACTCTGCTCTTCCTCTGGTGTCGGAAATATTAATTCTATGTTTTACAAAGAAATAAAAATGTGTTCCACCGTTTATTTACATAAAATGTTTCAGCAGACGCTTGAAATTGGTGCACTGCATGACGACTGGATAGCGGTAATTGTGATTACAGTTAATAAGTCAGGTTAGTGGCTTTCCCCATTAAAATATCGCCCCAGCTTAGTATCACGTATACGAAACTAATTACTCGGACATGTATTTTTTTTTCTCTAGTTGATAAGCTTCTTGCATCGTACTCTCTGTTCGCTGCACCGCTTCAGAGGTTCCTAAACTCACATTCATGCGAGAATTTATTACTACCGCTTGCAAAATATTTGCAGTTATCGCCCCTCCCCTCACAGGCTGAATGCGACTTCTCAGACTTCGCACAAGTTAACAAAATCACCATCTCTTTGTAATGAAGGTTCAAAGTGTGAACTTACACTGTGATTTGTTAATGTAGATTGCGCATTTTCTCTATTCCTAGTCAATTTCCTCGGCAAACAAAGTGAACTCCCCACCTGCCCCTTTGCGATTTGCTGTATCCCAGAGCTCAGAGTTAGGCCATCCTTTTTTTTTTACATTTGAAGACTCGACATGAGGCATATATAGAAGCAGTCCGTAAGGTGAGCAGGTCATGGAGGTTGCTTTCTTCCATAAGCATGCGCAGGCTCCTGGTCTTAGTGTTGTGCGCTAGCTACAATTAAAGCTTTTCCTACCTTGTAACCGTAGTAGAACTTCCAGTAATCGTCGTCTTTTTGAGTCCTGCCTTCCTGGGCACGTCCACAAATGGTGGCGAAGATCCACCTCAGCGGCCGATGTGAAAGTTAGGTTATTTCTATTTCTAATTCATAATAAATCCTTCATAATTTCGTCCAGTCTACTTCAACTTATTCCCTGACGACTGTGTTATTTAGCGTAAAATCACAACATTGGCGCCTCACAGCTACAAAATCTAAGGCAGTTCTTACCATTGGTGTTAGAAGTGGCTAACGCTCTGAAAAATCAGCAAAGAGAAGGTTATGTGCCAGTTGATTATCAAAGCAGTCCGCTTTAAATATGCTCTCAATAACAGTTACATTGAATTCATTCATGCTAAAAGTATTTATGTGTGCGCATAAGGTCTGACTTTATCTGAGGTGACAACTACACTACAGTATTAATAAACGGAGCTACACTCATTCCTACATGTCTAGGAACTTCTGTAATGCGCCTTCTCTGATTCTAATAATGTACGAGACATTAGTAAGGCTTATGATAGCATATACGCCACGAGTATCGGATCATGGACTTTCGGCACTGACATCTTTTCTCGAACAATTCATAATAACTATAATTCGCACAGGCCCCCAAAGAGTGTCCAGATGCTCTTGAAGATATCCATAGAAAGGATGAGTAATATGGTGATTTAGAAAAGTTGTCTTATTTTGCCACTTGGGGAGAGGGCAATGTGCGATATATTCAAGTTTTAAATTTATTCACCTCTACTGTGGTCCTTCTCTGCTGGCTTTTTCATATTAGGTGAGCAAGATTCCAGGACGGTGGGAACATCTCAGTAGTATTTATTTTTCTCATACCTGCGAAGAAAAGATTTAAGACGACAATTATCAAATTTGTTTCGCGTTTTACCCAACTCTCCCCTCATATCAGTGTAGATGGTCACCACAAAACCCCTGAATCGCTGTAAGTAGTAAGCTGGTTCACTATGATCTAAGAGTTGTAATTGGTCATTTGTAGCGAGCATTTAGTTATAGCCCTGTCAGTTTAACTTCAAAAACTCGATTTGTGACAGTGCTCTGGGTCAACAAATTTTTTCCTTTTTTTTGCAGTACTACAATCCCGAGCACGCAGTGAGCGCTCAGTGATGCTCATAAGATCGCGTCACACCGCGGCGCATGTTCCACACCACCTTGTCTGCCCCGCCTCGGCTGGCGCAGCGGTGTGCATCGCAGCTAAATACCTCACTTTTCTACGCAGCTTATTTTCGCTTGGCCTAGTTTAACTTCTTCCGATTTCTTGCCATGGAGCTCCAACTGTGCTATACATGCATACCTGATTCAGCGGAATTATTTCTACTTTTAGTGTTTTCTATATTTTTGAATGTAATTTAAACCTTGCTTGCTGTCTAAACTCCCGAGAGGCTGTCTTTCGGTAGGTTGCAAAACGCAAGGGGGGGGGGGGGGGGGGGGTGGATTGAATGGCTCAAGAGGACATTACACTCAGAAGTGTGCAGAGAGTACCGCCAAGCCCTCTTACGCTCCAAGACACTGAAACTAGAGAGGCGTGCGCGTCGAATTCCTAATGGCTCATTCAGTGGGCACTCTTGAGAAAGATGTGGAACTGTAGCCGGAGCTATGGGGGAGGCGATGATAGCGGTACAGCCGCTACATTGGAATAAACCAAATCCCTCTGGGAAAGCCGTATTGCAGTCTTCAAGTGCCGGTGCTGGAGTATCTTTGCAACTCAACGACGGGACTCAACAACTGGAACCGAAAGAAATGAAAACAAAATATTCACCAGCGTTTAGCCTAGAGGTAGGACGGGTTTCAAATTTTAACAATGGAAAGGGTAGTGCCATGTGATGATGCCATTCGGAGTGTTCAGCTACTTTCAGAAACGGGGTAGGGATGCGGTTCTTTTGCTTTCGCCACACCTGCATTAGTGTCATGTGTAAACTTTATTTTTTAATTATATTTTCTTACAGCGTTGTGGTAGCTGCGTGCAATAACCATTTCAACGCAGCACTATGAAGCAATACAATTCACATATGCTCCCCAAAACAACCATGAAAAATATTTTCCAAATTATAATGACTAAGCATGTTTTTTCCATGTTCCTTTTTTTGAACATGATCGTTTCCTACATACGGAATGGTGATGTCGTCTGAAATAGCTTTTAAGGAGAAAGCCTTTAATGCCTCATACTGTCGTTAGCAGACGCGTCGGCAGCCGTGTCGACAGACGCGTCGGCAGAAGTGTCAACAGACGCGTCGGCAGGGGTGTCGACAGACGCGTCTGCAGCCGTGTCGACAGACGCGTCGGCAGATTCGCCCGCCTTTCGGCGTCACTGCTTAAAAGGCTCATGGTTCCAGCATGAATAAAGGCGCATCTAGTGAATGCATGGGCTTCATGAATAAAATAAAAGAAGTAAAGTCAAGAAAAGGAAAATAAAAAATAAAAATAAGAAAATGAACAAAAATAAAAACGAAAAAAATTAAGAAAAGGAGAAAAAAAATAATTAAACAAAAAAACAAAATATTAAAATAAAAAAGTAAGTAAAAACAAACAGTGGCCAGGAAACGCTTTCGCCTTGCAGCACTTTAGGAGCCAAAGTGCCCCCTGAATTTTTTTTTATGATCTGGCCGCTGCGAATGTCTTCTGTATGCTATCTGAAGACAACCTTTAGCAGCGTGCACTTTTTTTCGCAAATCATAGAGAAAACATCTGTGCATTAATAATATTTTCTTTCAACTTGCGAACTGTATCGCATTCAGCACATCAGAAGGTGTGGGAGGCAGGAAACCATTCTTATTCTTGTAGTTATTTCATTCTGGTAATTAGGATCAGTGGTCAATACCTGCACCAAGTAGACGTATTCACTCGCTACTTCCAGCAACTGGCTTCCAATTGCAAACTCCTGTTCTTTTCTTAGAATGTTGAGATTTACTTTGGTTTTCTGCTAATTAATTTTTGGACCCACCATTCTGATCTGCCGGTCTAACTGATTACGTTTCGCAATTCACCGCCTGAGTGACTTAGAAATACAGTGTCATCAGCAAATCGCAGATTAGAAAGGTATTCTCAATTAACTCTTATCAAAAGCTGTTTCTAATCTAGTTCTTTGAATACCTCATGTAAACAGGTGGTGAATAACATCGCCGGGTTAGTGCCTCCGTGCCTGACACACTTCCTTATTAGAATTTTATTGCTGACGTTATGGAAGACTACTTTAGTGGTGCAACAGTCACAGATATCTTCCAGTATTTTTACAAAAGGCTCTTCTACACACTGATTTCCCAATACCTACATACGTGCTGAGGTTTCGACTTAGTCAAATGTTTTCTCATAATCTATACAGGCGATATACAGGGTGTTTAACCTACATTTTTGCACAATTTTTAAAATAGCCTTTTTGATTTAGAAGAGGGCTTTTTTCGGTATAGCATTGTCAGCGGTGAAGCACATCAGAATACGGCTAGGACCTACTAACTGGCAGGCTGGTTAACTAATACTGTATAGTTAGCTTCCTAACTATTACTGTTAGGCAACTTAATTATTGACGAGCGTGTAACCCATCTTAGGTAATATCTACATCAACTTTTAGAATTTCGAAAAGGCGATTACCCTCGGCGCGGTCACCCAAAGAATTTCGGCTATTTATGCGAGTTGCGCGCACTGGAGAGGTTGCTTTGCCTGCAATCTTCCCGAAAGCGCATGCATTTTGGCGCGATGCAAGCAAAATTTCTTTGGCCACAGCGGCGAGGGTAATCGCGTTTTCGAAATTATAAAAACTGATTGGATATTAATTAGGGTGGGTCACATGCCTCAATAATTACGGAGCCTAGCAGGAACAGTTAAGAAGTTAACTATTCAGTCTTAGTTAACCAGCCTTCCAGTTAGCACCTCTTAGCTCTATTCTGATGTACTACACCGCTGACAATGCTATGTCGAGAAAAGCGATCTCCTAACTCAAAAAGCCTATTTTAAAAAACTGTGTAAAGTCTTAAGGATCGCTTATGTTCAGCACATTTGACTATCACCTGGTTGATAGTGTGAATATTGCCACGTCTGCAGTAATAGCCGCTCATCAGCTACTCGGCACGCAGCTCGTGCGCCACGCTGGTGGCTTCTGTGAAGAAGCTGACGTTCCGCTCCGGCCGCCTGTCTGGGCTGTTGCATTATCTAGAGGACAACAACAACAACCACGACAACAACAGTTCCTCAGAGCTTCTCGGTGTTGGCGTTTCTCTGCCATCTGGGCGCGAGTTACAAACACCGGCTGCTACGTGACAATATGGTCTACTGTCGATTATCCTCCCCAAACTCCTGCCTGATCATTTGGTTGATTGGAGTCTAAGGTTCTCCTGATCCTATTTGCGATTGCATAATTAAATACTTTACTATTCAACGCACAGTAAGCTGTTCGATCTGTAACTGTTCAAGGCCTTCAGGTCTCCTTTCTTATGGATTATGGCGATGCTGGCATTCTTCCAAGCTTCTGGCACGCTCGAGGTCATAGGGCATTGCGTATACAGGGTGGCTAGTTTTTCTAGCACAAACTCCCCTCCGTCCTTCAGCAGATCTGCTATAACCTGATCCTTAACACCTGCTTTACGCCTTTCGATTGATCCTGAGATTTCCTTTACTTCCTCTTTCGTTGCTGGACGGATGTCCTATTGCTGTGTGATACTGCCTATCTCGTTTAGTTTTTTATTACGCTATTTAATGTATAGATTTCTGTAGAATTATTTTGCTGCGTTACCTATCTCATTCATATTGTTAATGAGAGTGCCCTCTTCGTCTCGTACTCTTTGTATTCAACAATTGGAAAACCTTTAAAGCTATTATCACTGCCCGCTCATCTCATTCCAGAAAGTAGAGGGGGACCTTGTTCGCTGAGCTTTGACTGGCCAGCTCTTTTTTTCACTCTCTTTCAGCTCTCTTTTTTTTTAAACAGCTTTTTTTATAGTGGGTAGTGAGGATTAAGTAAACATTCGTTTGACCGAAGTGTGTAGGAAAAACAATTCTAAGTGTCCGTACTTTCATCCATGCGTTTGACGAGAAAAGCTGTTGGTAGCTCTGAGATTTGTACTTTTTCTATTGGCGATCTCATCCACGCATGTGTAGAGCGCGCTTTGATAGCCCCTCGCTACTGGTGACATCACCCGTCACATGATCGTGACATATCAGAGAATAAGAAACCAACAACTTTGCTGTTAAAGAATGTCAGTGAGTGCAGCTCATCCGCAAGGACGGCGAGGGACGTTGTGGTCTTCTAGAGGACACAACACGGAAGCCAGGAGGGGTGCTAAGCTCTCGAGCGACTTAATTGTAACTAATCTACATACTTTAATAAACGTAGTGGGACATTAACACACTAGACGAATCGCACCAGATGAAATCTCAGAACAAAGAACAAGAAGCACTCGAGCGAGAAATGAGCAGAGCCTGAATCCGGGTAAACGTCAGTCGCCCGTTGTAGCTCGCAAGAACAGTAATTAAACTCTCGGGATGGACGCGCATGCGCACAAGAAGTGTCCTCTTGTAGTATTTCCTTGGTTTCTTACTTGGACGGACGACTCGCAAATACACGGGGCTTTAGGAAGAGGGAGTGCTTTGATACGCCAAAGTGTGTAAGCTTTAAATAAGAACAGTTTGAAGAGCGCCACTGGCCCTCTTGTTTTGCCCTTTTTACGGAGCCGTCTTGCCTCTGACTCAGTTTCAAGCTTGCTCTCTCTTACGAAACGTTCATCTCCTCCTCTCCCAGCCGCTGTCAGTCTAGCTCAGCGCAGGAACACAGCGGTGGTCAGGGAGAAAGTGAACGGATGTGGAAGCGTTTTCTGCCCGCCCACTCCCTTTCCTTTTCTTTCTGTCTAGTCCCTCGCAAGCAACACTTCACAGGTCGGTGGTAGTTCGCGCGCGGCTGCGATGTTTGATGAGACTTTTCAGGCCAGCTGCCTGAGTTTGCGCCTCCACTAATTTCGGTAACCGAGAATATCCCGTGAGAAACGGATAGCAGCAAAAAGAAACATGAAAACTATGAAGGGTCACTAACTTAAATGAATATTTTCCGTGTGAAAGAAGCTGAACTCGGAAACAACACAAACTTGGTGCTCTAAATCTGAGCAGGTTCTTATTCCCGATTAAAAAAGCAGATTGTTGGATTCTTGCGCTATGTATTAAAAAGATTCGTACTCTTCGGGGAGCGTCGCGAAGTTACTTTTCCACACTCTCGATGGGCGGTCGGCCAGGGTCTTTCCGGCTGCTATTCATCTTCACACTCATTGCATTGAGTTCCCGCCCTTTTCTGTAGCTTGTCGTGCAAAAAAAAAAAAAAGAACGACATAGCTTGGCTAGGCCAAATGCGAATTAGGTACGCTAGCACTTCGGTCTTCAATTCTTTGCCGGTTTCAGTCCGAGGCTTTTTTTTCAAGGTCAAGCAAGCTTCAGAAAAACATCGGCGAAATCGGTGAGTGGGGGCCTCAGTACTAGCGCACAAAACTGGAAGGAAGATTTAAGGGTATGACGTGTTAGCACTAATGGCATTATGCCCACATACAAGGACTTAGTCATTCTTTACTTTATATTCATATACCACGGAGAGCTATGGTACCACTCCTGGCGCAGTGGAGAAGCAAGAAGCGGCTGGTGTCCATAGACGCCGCACTGTTGCGAATCACCCTACTGCCGCCGTATGCAGTAAAAACCTTGTCCCAGAAACAATGTTCAGCCAACTTGTAGCACAATTACTACATTGTTATTTTTTTTTCTCCTAAACCTTGGCACGGCAGGTGCTGCCACCGGTGGGGCTTGCGAGACTCAGGTTGCTCTTCCCGAGCAGCCAGACATACAGAGGAGACAGAGCAACCTGCTCCGCCACACGGACCGTGGCGAAATCAGTGAGATGTAAGTGCTAGCTCTCTGAAAAACCAAAATTTCACACTGCACAGCCTCTGGGAAGAAACAAATAAACAACCTTGATGCGGGATTTTGTGCCGTTGCAATGAACTTTCCCTTCATGTCCACCTATGCCATTCGTCACTGCTTAATATGACCTAGGCAGTGGGAAATGACGTCACGTTGTTCATGAAAGAAACACATTCATGCTGCCACTGATTTGCGCAGACGTGTCTAAAGCCCAAGGTGAGCTCACGGGCTAGTTGGTTATTCATAATAATTTTTTCAACAGCGCATGCTACACAAGGACACAAGACGAGGACATTTACAGCGCTCGTGTGTGTGTTTCCTCGTCTTGTGTCCTTGTGTAGCATGCGCTGTTGAAAAAATTATTACTAAAGCCCAAGCCGTGCTGGAGCACCAACGCCAACGCAGATGTGTGACAGAGTACAACGACCCGTTTGCATTGCTGACGAGCTCTTTTGCTGCTACAAGCATGCAAGAGAAAAAAAAGAGAATAATTTAGTAGTTGTACAATAAGTTGGTGGAACATGACTGCTGCGACACGACATTTACTGGATGCGGTGACATCAGCGTCATTCACGACAGCGCCGTGTCCATGGACGCCAGACTATTCTGTAATTGGCTGTTTGCTTCTCCTCGCATGTGGTTTTGTTCAAGACTGACACCACTACCAAGAAAAGCGAAGAGGAAATGCAAAGTGCAAAATCTGGCAACTGAATTTTTTAAGACTGTAGTAAGGAGGAAGAGATAATTGTTTCAGAACAAAACAACAAGTTTGTTCAGAGAAAAACAACGCGGTCCTTTACAAAGTTAGATCGACCAGGTAGCAATAAAGCAGCCTCCGTTATACAGCGAACAAACAAAACTGAAAAGCAAAACACAATGTCCAGTTTACCCGACGCGCGCCGAGCGCCTCAGCATTCCATAATAATAAAAGCGGCTGTGGAGCTCTCGTCTGAATTAAAGGGTTGCCCGCATTGTTTCCTTTCATGCCTTTGCAATGACCTCGAATGAATAAGCACTATCAGAAGTAATCTGAACAGACATGCAATTTGGAGTAGCAGTGATGGTTAAAGTCATAGTTTCGTGAAAGAAAACTACTTAATTTTTTTTACACAAAAGTGCAAGAAAAAACTGGAAAAAGTTATGGATACGTATGGAAGTTCTTGGCGGTGCAAATTCATTTATGAACTTACTGGCGCCTCTGAAGCTGGAGTACCTCGAAGCTAATTTATTCGCGAAGCTTTGAATCTGTTCGTGTTCTGTTTGCGTTATGCGTTAGCTTGAAGTTGAGATTGTTGCTATGCTCTCGCACAGCTATCTTTGCGACTGCTCTTGGCAAAAGCTCCGCCACAGGAAAACTTATCCTTCAATTTTGTCCGTAGCGGGGATTCGCACAGATTCTCTTTTCCTGTTCATAACTTGCACGTGGCGTAGAGTATTCGTTTCCCGTAGCTCTGCAGTTTGAACTTGAGGCTGTTAAGAGTCGATATTTTTTTTAGTTTGGCATTAATACGCATCACGAAATGACTCTCCACTCCCTTCCTTCCTACTCAACTTAATTCCTATCCTTTCCTAAGGTGTTACTGTTCTTTCTTATATATGTCTTTATAACTTTGTCCAAGTCCCTTATAAAAGTGCACTTTCCTCACCCATCTGGATAAGCAGCATTTGACAGCGGCGCAAGACGCTCCGCAAACCTTGAGTTCAAATGTTAAAAGGATATGTTGGTTTTCCTGCATGATACAAAGGTAGAACTCAGGAAAGAATTCAGGTTGCTTGTGATGGTGGGAGTTTGCAGCAGGTGGGATATTCTCATGAAGCAGCATGCATTTGAGCCCAAAGTGACTTGCGATTACACAGCAAGGTGCCATTGGCCGTAAAGCCTAGTGGCATCTTGCTTAATTGTGACCATTGACGTCAACTCTGAAGCTTTTTTACTCGCTCAAAATGTTAAGAATGCACTGTGGCAGTGCTCATTCTTACCCCAATTGGACAGTTTGTCCGAGAAATTAAACATTTCTGACTCATTGCCCGTCAGGTATACGCGGAATTGCAAGCGCTGTGTGTTTCGACGGCAACAGCCTAATCGGTGCAATTGTCTCCGTCGGTGCGCCAGCTACTTTCGGCGCTCTATCCCTGCCTGTCATTTAGGCTTAGTCGCCCATTAGAGACAAACGCGCTTGCTTATGTCATCGCGGACGTTGTTGCCAAATTCTAGAAAGATAGAACACCCCTTGTTTCCCGGAGTGTGAAAAAAGGGTTCTTCAAACACGGATGCATTCATTATGTGCGTTATTGGTAACCATGGCCTTATTGGGTTACGATGTATTAGGCAAATACGTGGGCTTTTACTCCCTATTTGGACGAAACGAGCTAGTTCATTCTTAACTGCAAAACATAGTGATATGGAAGAATAAAAAAATTCACTCGCTGATGAGAGGAATAATGTGTGCATCAACGACTCAAACGTCAAGTGAGCATACTGCCTTTAGTGACTTGAAGAACAGGCAACGGTGGCCAGACACATAGCGCCGAATGAAACGCGTAAAACCGCCTATCAGAAGACGCAAAGCGCACTCACTGCATCTGGGATGACACACAACATCAATTACAAAAAGTCTCTGATTATGTCCTACGAAGGCGTTCATTTTATATAGACAGGAGCTCTTCAACAGTCTTTCTCTTCTACTCTCTCTCTAGTCTTACGAGGAGCTTTTTTTGGCATTAATGAAAAGGAATGGCATGATTGAGTAATACATGCCGCTTTTTCTCTGCTTTTCCGGAAAATCGGGAAAGCTATAGAGATGCGTTGTATCTATCTATTTGGGTTTGTTTGAGCCAAAATCAGTTTGAAATTTTCTAATATTTGAAGCAGTAGTTCCCGCCACTGTGCAAATGAGCATCTGCATATGAAGTAGTAAGCAATGCGAGTTTCCTTTCTTCAGCGTGCAGAAATCAACCAGATGTTCAGCAAATCAAGCAGGCCGGCACAGCAGCTTGGGGATTTTGGAAATTTATTTTTGATGGAAAAGCACAAAACGATGGGACAGGACTGGATACAGCTCCTGTCTCCTGTCCTGCCCCATCGTTTTGCGCTGTTCTATCAGAAATTCCACGAGGCCCTAAACTAAATTCATTGGAAAGTAATCTACTGCTTGTACATCAGACAATAAGGCTGACTGGAAATGCTAAAAAAAAATGTTAATAAGAGTTAGAATGGTAAATCCCGATTTCCACTCATATTTCAACCACATTTGTTGACTCCCCCTTGGATTGAGCACCAGTCTGGTTATCGCTTTGCTTTCCTCCCAAATGAAGAAGTGTATCCTGGTGGACTGGTTGGTACGTTACGTTCATCTTCGAAACTGCAAAAGTACAGAGAACTGAGCAAGCGAGCAAGTGTACCCCTTGCTCTGTCCTATGTTTTTTCGCGCAGTTTCGAAGATAAATCACCAATGTAACATAAAAAAAAGTTACATAGACGGCTAAACATCTGCTCGTTCATGTGGTGCCCGAAACAATGCACTTCGAGCCTTTCTTTAATGTCCCCTTTTTGAGTTGAGTGCCAAGCTCAGGAAATATGGCGTCAAGCGTAGTCTACCAGTGGGCGAAAGTATGGAGTCTAAAGCCGCACGTGCACATAAATGTGAAAACTACAACAACGTAAAGCAGGAAGCCTCTTTTTCTTGCAAAATTTTCGCTTGCCAATTAGAGGACCATGTCGGCTCTCCTCTTCAAAGCCGAGCCGACTGCAGGACATGTTTTGACCGCGACGGCACATACTTCAAGAGGCATGCAGAGCAAGAGAACTGAGGCAACGGCATAAAAGAGAAGCCGCAAGAGAGAAACCGCTGCATAAATTAAGGGGCTAAACGCACCTTTTTTCTGGCTGATATGCAAAGATCTCCGAGCTAACGAAAATCAGAGATCAAGAACCCAGCCTAGTTGCCTAGTTGGAAGAGTGCGCATGGCAGCTCGTAATGAAGCCTGAGCACATGGATGGTCTGTGTGCTTTAAGGAAGCTGCACAGAGCTGAAGCCACGGGTGCACTAGGCTTGGTTCGGCGAGGCCTTGATGTTTATCTTGGAGACTGAGCTCTTCCTGAAGGAAATACGCAGGCCGCTCACTGCAAAATTTAGTACATTTTTTTTCATAAATTATATTTTCCCTTCATACCTATATAAGAAAATAATAGAATAGTTCCGGGATGTTTTTAAGATGCACTTAAGAAAATTTTCCCGTTCTTTCTTCCTGCCGAGCAAAAGTGGAGCTTTAAAAGCCCCTCCCTATACTAAACGATGGACAGATGCAAAAAAAAAAAAATTCCACCGCTTCTGAAGTAAAAGGCTGACCAGAACAGGAAAAAAGAAGAAGGCATATACCTTAAGTCATTCTGTCCACTTCAGGAGCCCTGAGTGTACTGGCCTCGGGGAAATTTTCTCTTTCATAGTACCTGCTCATTTTGGGTACATCTGTATCAGAAAACGAGACTTTCTTTCTTCAGAGCCTATATATTCAACACGTGGAGCGTATTATACTTCAAATTTACGCATATAGAGACAAGACCCAATTTAAACAAACTCCAAAGCAGCTACATGCTCTTGTGGGCAAATGGAATCATTCTAAGTCATGAGGGCAGCGGCCATGGTTGCAGCTTTGGCTTTGACGTGGCTTATTCGCAAGCTTTTCAACGCGCGGTTTGCTCATATATCTTACTTTTCTTGGCGTGTTCGCTTCCTCATTATTATCGCCATCTGGATTTCTACAGCGTTCCAAATTTTTTTTCCGTCCTTTTCCCAAGCCAACACAGATTCGCTGAAGTGCACCTTCCTTCAGCCAGAAGTTGCATCGCTTTTAGGACGGACCCCTGCATTCACAAACTGGCCTTACCTTTACCTTACTTCAGCTCGAAAGGCGACTTTCAGAAAGGTTACTGAATGTGAAAGGCAAGGGAAAGGTCAAGCAGTGTTCAGAAATTCACCTTTCTGCAGCGTTATGAAAAGCGCCCTTACCCGCAGAAGTAAGACGCGCGTTAAGGAGGCTAAAGAAATATTAATAATTCCCTCAACAGCGGACGTGCTGATAACTTCTTTGTATACTATAGAAAGCAGTTAAACGTGCACTGGAGGTTTCATAATCATTCAATAGACAAAATTAATTAGCCCAGCTCGAAATTTGACGAGTGTTTCCTCTTCGTCTAGCCACAATGAGAGGCAGCCGTCACTGTAAGAAGCTTAGTTGAGTCGACGTCAGGTTTGGTTTATTTTCCTGTGCCTAGATATCGTGGTGCGTTGTGCGTTTGCGCATTTTGTTTGTTGTCGTTTTGGGCTGAACGTGAAAAATGTTTCTGAGGATCGTTGACCAATGCCGATTTGCTGGTAGAAGTGGCAACTCCGATTAAAGAAAATGTCATCCCATAACCGTTTTACTGATGCTGTCTCGTGCAGCTCGCCTGGCTTCTGCTAGCTCCGCTGCTGAAGGCGTCGCGGAAATCGGGCGTATCGTTATTTTGTTATGTGACGGGTTCACAGTAAAGGGGTGACGAGAGTAGTAATTTTCTTACAGCGCTGGCCAATTCCGAAGCGCCCTCAGCTGCGGCATCAATGCGTAACCAGCTAGGCTTACAGACGACCAGGGCAGCCAACAAGGAGCGCAGTCCGTAGCCCGGCGCGCAGACATGCTGCCGTTGTTCGAATATAGCAGGCAGTCTTTCTGATCGCATATCTGCTTTGTCTTTTCTGGTGCGAACGTGAAGTACACCCAGCCTGGATCCTTTGCGCTGGCGTCATAACAATGACCTTAAGATTCTTCTTTAAGTAATTAACAAACCCTTGGATTTTTGTGGAGCACTGGCAAATATCAAGTTGTTGGTAAAAATTAAAACTGTGATATGAGCAAATTTCTTGTGAAAACCGACTCGCCTGGCGTTCGCCAGCTCCCCTGCCAAAGACGTCTCGCAATCGACAACATCGTTACGAAGAAGACGAAGCTGGCAGTGGCGCTGCACGGAGCGCTCGCGCTAGGCCAGCGGCCATTAAATCCTCTCTTGTCCATCGTTCATCACGCCTCACTCTTCAGCTGGCCACCACGTAACATTTCGTGGAGGTGCAGGGGTCCCTTCATCGCCATCCTGGTTCCGGAGCTTCGGCGTCCTGCGCCTGCCGTGGACGTCGGCCGTGAGTACCTGGTCCGCCCCGGCTGGCCATACCTCAGCCCGCCCGACCTGAACCGACCTCGCCGCTCACCCAAGCCCCGTCCCCCACCCGGACCACAAGACACGGCGAACTGACTACGTTGCCGCGACCAGAATGACCCGACCGACCCAAGACCCTGCCCACACGTGAGGACGCCGCCCCCCTGCCCCTGCCGTTCGGTGCGTCGAAGGACCTTGGCCGTCAGCTACTGGCAACCTACGGCTCGGATGCTTCCTCGACCGGGATTCATTCGCCTATTGTCTCATCCACCGTGGCGGCCAGAACTTCACCACCTTGCCACTTCTTTTGCCCATCACAGGTGGACGAAATTTCCGGAGCCCTCCACTACGGCGTCTCTCATAGCCTTAGTCGCTTTGCGACGTTAAACCCCATAAACCAAACCAACCAACCATATGGGGCATCCCTTCTTCGATGTCTTCTTCTATTTACGATGGGGACAATCGCTCGATGGCCCCGGGTAATGTTACGAAGAAGACGAAGCTGGCAGTGGCGCGGGACGGAGTGCTCGCGCTAGCCCAGCGGCCATTAAATCATCTCTTTTTCCATCGTTCATCACGCCTCCTCCTTCGGCTGGCCGCCACGTAACGATATCTTTATTTTATTTTGAGATGATGCTGTTGACAGCAAAGTGACATCAAGAGTGGGCCTTTTATTACAGCGCAGGCGACTTCCGCAGCGCTGTCTTCTGCGGCTTTGATGCGAAATAGGCCTAGCGACGAAAAGGAAAGTTCGTCGCGCGGCGCGCCCGCGTGTGGTGCCGTATCCGGAAGTTGGCTACTTGCGCAGGCATGGCAGTGTTCCTGATAACATGGCTGTTTTGTCTTTTCTGGTGCGAACTTCAAGTACAGTGAACCGTGACACCGGCTCTGGGCAGAGCTTGAGTCGAGCAGCGCATCGATGCTTGCCGCTCGGTGCGTACCCTCCTGCAGCGGGGAGGCTGTTCGAACGCTGCGACCGGCGTGGCGTGGCGCGGCGGCGAAGTTTTCGCACATGTGTGTCCTGATTTAGTGTGTGCAAATCTTCGGCTTAGGGCAATTTGACCTGTGCCGGAAACAATGTTGCTGCGATGATGGCGGATACAGTCGATACCACCGATCAAACCGTGGGCTGGGTTACACCGGCAAGGTAGCTGGCGACAACATGGAAGGTCCCCGCACCGTAAAAGCAAAGGGCGGTAGGCAGTCGCAGCAGCGGGCCGCACGGGGCCACCTCGAACGTCAGGATGGCAATGCAGCGGCCGCATACCCAAGAGTTACAGCTCTGCAAGCTTCGAAAAGCGGTACCTCGTGAAAAACTCGTCGTCGAACAGCTCCAACGGGTACTGACGATCCATCAGCACTCGCAGCGTTGGCTTTGAACGATGGGGCATCATTAACATTATAAACTTAACAAATCGAGAAATCGGTAGTCGTACTCGGTTGCTATGCTGAATTAAAAGGAGCTGCTAAAGGTAGCGCAAGGGCTACCTTTGCGAACGTTTCTTTCAGAGACCGACGAAAGGCCGCGAAAGGCATCTGAAACCCGAAAAGGAGCTGCAAAAGTAAAGACCTCGAAAGGGAAGGCAAAGGTTGGTCGTAAACACGGGGGTGAGACTTCGATCAATGTTGAACCCGTCGTTTCTAAATTGTATTTGGTATTGGCTATTCGCTTCCTTCTCCATGCTTTTTATGTAAACTGGGCGATAGTTCTTTTAGAGACTTCCTTAAGGTATGCACCGTGACGTTAAATTCGAAAAATCACTTAACCGAAAGCTCCACCAGAAAATGAACACAGAAGCGCAAAAATATAGGACAGCCCGCTGGAGCCGGCAGGACTGAAGTGCGCTGAAATCTGTTCTGACTGTTGTCGGAACTGAAATGGTTTGTTTAGTTTGGTTTGGTTTATTGTGGTTTAACGTCCCAAAGCTACTCAGGCTATGAGGGATGCCGTAGTGAAGGGCTCCGGAAATTTCGACCACCCGGGGTTCTTTAACGTGCACTGACATCGCACAGTACACGGGCCTCTATAACTTTGCCGTCATCGAAATTCAGCCGGCGCGGCCGGGATCGAACCCGCGTCTTTCGGGTCAGCAGCCAAGCGCCGTAACCACTCAGGCGAAACATTTCAGGCGAAACTGAAATGTTTCATACTGCTGTTCAGTTCAAATCTGGCTTAACTCTGTTCATTATTTCCGCGCCTGTTACCACTTCGTGACCATGCACTACACGGCCTGAAGTAAAACAAAGAAAAAGTACCTTTCACCCGGTGCCTAAATACAAGGCTGCCCAGAAACACACAGGCCACGAGCAGACGCTCTCTAGAAGTTGCCACCCGCGATCAAATAGTCTCTACAGGACAGCACTGGCATGCGCAGTATGTGGTGCATGTTAAGCTCTTTGAGTTTTCCTTAAAAATAATGCCCACTACCGCAACAGCACGCTGTTAAAGGTCACCAACGCACACAATCCGAAACATCAGACCGAACGGGTCCTCAGTCCTGCTAGAGTTTGCCCTTGCCTCCCTGCCAACACGCTAATAGGGCGATGCTGCAATCTCTCGCGCTGCTGCTTTCACCGACTATTAAAAAGAACACAAAGTACACAGTGCCAGGAATCAATCTCATGCAACTTACTCTCGCGTAGACGGTAGCGCTGCTTGCGAACACGAACGGCGCATATACTGTATGGGCCTTAATGCCCCCGATGGCAGAGCGCACAAAGGCTGCTCGCGTCCTTTTATTCTTACGGTGTGAGCGAGTTTACTCAGACGCGGCACAAGTGCGCATGTTCGGCCGGTTGATAATCAAATGGGATGATTGCGCGCGCGATCGCAGCGGCGACACTAGATAAGCGCGGAGCAGTTTCTGAGCGTGATATCGGTTGCAGCCGTTTTGGCTGGTATGGTTCCAGGGGCATGTGGCAGCCGCCTAGGCGTTGCCGGACCATGCCTGAGAAAAGTGGGTCCCAGCCGTTTCCTGCAGCTGTTTCACACCGGCGCTTAACATCTAGATAGAGACGTCAATGGCACCCGGCTTGAGCCACTAGGTCTGCAGCCGCCTCGTCAATGTTTACTACGCTGAGCTATAATTAGTGTAGAGCTGTTTTTGCGAATCGTCGCTATGGGTCTCACCCTCCAGGTCGAACTTGGGGTGCGTTGTCGTTGACCCGCCACTGCGGTAGCCGAAACGCAGTACTGCATCCTCAGTTGATTTGTATACACGCTTGCTGGTCATTTTAACCGCTTTTGCTTTGCCCGGAATCAAATCGCAGTTTTATTGCTCAGTTGTTAACCATTGGGTGATCCCACGACAGGCGTTGCTCGCAAAGACGGCTTAAATTCCGTCATTTCTCTTTCCCACCAATCTCTTAGGATGGACCTTGTAGGTCTGAGGACGACATAATGGGCAGATATCACGCATTGGGTAACATGCGGTGGTATAAAACACACACGCTGTGCTTTATGAGGTAGCGTGGCCTCCTGGCACTGTTGGAAGCATTTCAGAGTGAACAACATGGACTGCTCTTTGTTTTACTCGACTCTTCTTTAAATAATACCTTCATTGCTATCTTACTTCGAATTTAAGCAATACGGCTGCAGGCTACGCGTGTTATTTTTTACAAAGCACTTTCACTCAACCACAGTACTGGTAACTTCGTGCGGTCGTGGCCTTCTTCACCAGGAGTAAAACAACCCATACGCTGCCTCAAGGAATACTTTCCGAGTCATGTGAGCTGATAACAGCGACATGTGCATATTCACATTATCAATGAATTCGTTCAGGACATCTAAGGAGGCGGTCATACCAGTCCGAAATGGGCTCCGCATACGTCGATTCCAGGTAAGAGCTACTGATGTTGAAGAGCAGACTCTTTAATTCCTCTTGTGCTTCTAGAGCATCTGTAGAACAATGGGTCGCAGGGAAGAGCATAACATTTTCCTCCTTCGAAATGTACAGGGCTCGTGCCTGTTTTATCAGTGCTAGTCTGCTAGACACTTTCAATAACGCGTTGAGTGCTGTCCGGGTTTGTTCATTGTTTTTTTTTATTTCTCTTGCGGTAATCTTCTGATGCATTACGACCCATGAGGCGCTGGGACATCCATCGTCGTATATTGCTTCGCCAGTGTGGGCCCCTAGTTAAAGAGTGAGGGTTTCAAACGATCCCTTTCCGCTGCTGTGCTCTCCCCCTGGGCACCGTTGCCGGGTTTTCATTATAGACACTTGCGTTTATAGCTGCATAAATTCTGGGTTAGAAGTGGCCTTGGCACGGCCGGTGAGAATTACAACTGCTCATCCGTCGTACTCATCCATTATTTTACCCGGAGAATCCACTTTCTAGCTTCTTCTCTAAAATTAGTCAGTAGATTTTCCTCTTTCCTGTTTCCTTCAAAAGTCTAATTACCAAAATATTGTTTCCGAAAAGCAACATAATTGGGGATAACGGTGGCACGTTTAATGGTCCAAGAACCGGCAAGGTCCAATAAAAGTAAAGACGATTCAGTGAACAGAGAAGAAGAAAGGGCGCGACTGTTTTCTCCTTATAAAACAACAACAAACTACGAAAGCTAACATGTACTAAGTGTTCGATTACAATTCACCACATCTTTAATGAATACAAAAAATCATTCTATAGGATTGTTCTTTTTGTTATAAGTTGAATGCTTTCCTCTATTGCTATCTGGAAAAGACGTCGCACACAGTTCGAGCTTCAGAGCAAAGCGAAACAGATCTTGATGTTCATCTGCTCATTAGCTTATGGCAAGTGACCACCAAGCTGATGCTCACATAAATGGTATCCAACAGAGCTTTACAACATTCTCAAAAGGAAAAAAATATTTTCATATGTGACAAATAATTATAGCCATATTGCCACCTAGCATTGCCAGGTGGCGCATAGTTGCTACCGACTATTTGACTCGCTACGCCGAGACCAAGGCGATCCCTCGTGGCACAGCTTCCGAAGTCGCGGAGTTTTTCATGCACAACATCGTCTTGCGACACGGCGCCCCATCGCACGTCATTACAGACAGAGGGACGGCGTTTACAGCGCAGCTAATCGACCACATCTTTCGGCTGAGCTGCACAACGCACCGCAAGACCACGGCCTACCATCCGCAGAGCAATGGCTTGACCGAACGATTGAACAGGACCCTTTCGGACATGTTGTCCATGTACGTACATGTCCAGCAAAAAACTTGGGATGAGGTCCTGCCGTATGTCACCTTCGCCTATAACACCGCCCTGCAGGAAACTACGCGCTTTACACCGTTCCGCCTTGTGTACGGACGTGAAGTTCAGAGCATGCTTGATGCCATGCTCCCGTGCCCAGAGGATGACCAACTCGACCCAGACGCTCAACAATTTTCCCAACGTGCTGAAGAAGCCCGTCAGCTGGCCCGCGTGCACATCGGGCAACAGCAGAGCACCGATGCGCGCCGTTACAACCTTCGCCACCGACAGGTTGACTACAAACCCGGTGACCAAGTCTGGGTATGGACTCCTGTCCGTCGCCAAGGCTTGTGCGAGAAACTGCTCTGCCGCTATTTTGGCCCTTACAGAGTGATCCGGCGTGAGAGTGACGTAAACTATGAAGTGGTTCCGGACGGTGTTGCGCAACCCCGACGCCGACAGCCCAGCTCTGACATTGTGCACGTTGTGCGGCTTAAACCGTACTATACTCGGTGACGCAGACGTGTTGATGTCTTGGAATGCTTCAGTTGCAGAACTTTGCTCGTGTTTTGTTTATATTTTGTTACGTCGACAGCGCTCTTTTTTTTTCCATAAGGGGGGAATAATGCCACCTAGCATTGCCAGGTGGCGCATAGCTGCTGACGACGAAGAAGTAGGGTTCGCGCCGTGTGGAGTCTGTCGCCGTGGCCTTGTCTGTCTTCGCACTTGTTATTAAAGCCCCCGTCGTCAACAAGTACGTTACAATATACTACCGAACGAAGTGGCCCATCCTCCAAGGAAGCTTGCTATTATTACTCCACCCAAGTTGTCTGCATGCATTTCTCATGAACCTACGAGCTTTACAAAATTGGTGCCCATACTATACGGCGCGCAAGACAACACTCATTTGAAATGGTCACGGCAGACATACTTGATAGGCGCACTAAGTGGCATGGATTTCTTTGCGCACTGGCCTTGTGCTTCTTTCTCGATGAAGGGGCTCTAGAAAGGTATTAGATTTCGTATAAGAGAAATGAAACCTTTCAAAGAAAGCTTGGAAGCTTATTTCTGCTGCCTCTAAATTACACCAAAGTATCGCAGGAGCTTTATCTTTCATTGATTTCGGTACCTTCTATTCGAGAATCTAGTTGCGTTGTAAGTGCCATCACTTTATCTAGCTCAGCTTTAACCTTTTTAGGTAGTTTAAACTTACATATTACAGCGCCAGTGGTGGACGAACTAAAACGAGCGGACTTGGAAGATGCGACCGGCGGTACAGCGGACTCCGGGTGAGCGAACACTGGAAAGGTGAATAGATTTAGAAACTTGGTGTTCCCTACTGACTGTACTGTAAAGTAAGCCAGAAAGAAGGCACGCTTCAAAGCATAAGAAGATTACAAAAAACATTTTATTCAATACAGAGCATTGCGTTCCAAGAACTGGCAGCGGTAAAGCCGAATAGTGCAACATTGCACACGTGGTTAGGTGGGTAAAGAACATTGGACAAACTTTCACATACCTAGCGAGTATGGTTGACAGTCAGTAGAAGCAACATGATTTTGTTGACAAGGTATAATATACCTTTTCAGCGCCTGCTCTGTTTACTGTGCCTCTGTTCGTTTTCTTCTTTTAGCGCTGCCTCAGTACACTGTATATGACCGAAATTTACGAAATGAAATACCTATTTTTATAATGCACCTGTCTGGAAGTTAACGCCTTCAGCGACTACTTAAACATTCAATTACTTCCTCAAAGAGCGCCACCAGTTTAATCGAAATGCTTTTCCAGCAGAGAATGCAGTCCTCTACAGAGAATACGCGCAACCCACCTGAAATTAAAAGCACAATTTCTTCTGTGACCAATGATCTGAAACAATGTAAATTATCGCTCCCTATAGCGACTAAAAATGCACAGTGCAAACATTTTGCTTTCTATGATACCAGTCTTTCTTGCAGCCTTCGCTAAAATGTTCTTTTCCGGGAAACAAGTTCTATCCGATCCTTGTGGAAAGCACCTCGCATAACGTTTGCCGCACCTGTACGGCTTCTTTGTCACCCATCACTTTACAAGGCCCGCATAAATCCCTCCCTAGCGCATGCAGTTCCGGTATTAATCTCAGGACGCTTCAATATCTCATATATTTGATAAACGACGACCGATGGCGCAGCGTGGGCAGCATAATCCCAGACATTTCCGGGTTAATGGGCAAAGCCACATTGGCTAAACAGCACTTTTGTTGCCTTCTTTCTGTTCTGATGCATTCTTTTTTTTTTTCAGCAGACGCCTACCCCGACTATAGCCTGCCTGGAACGTCGCCATACGTCTCCATCCATTATGTTACGAGTTGCAGCGTACAGCTTCTAAATACGCTGTCGGGAGCGTACCTTGGAGCAGCTTCCGATCAGCAGGGAGCCGTAGGCTCCGTAGAAGTCACAGGGATCATGGCTGTCTAGAGAGAGCCGTTCATAAATAATTACCCTTTTTTTCTCACACAGGAGTGATTAACTTGCATCAATCACCGATCGTTCAATATCAACGTCACTGGACATCTCGGAACCTACCCTGCATCCACGAGGGATAAGAATAGCACAGCATGTGCTACAAGTTTAGGACTGCGCATTGTACGTTGACAACAGATGACTGCATAGTTCGGTGGAAGACAAGAGCCGCCGAGAATAAAATAAAAATTACTCAATGTTTACGCTATCGCTGCGTAAATCTTTAGAATTACCTGAAACTTGCGACATAGACGGCTCGCGGGAAGCACTCCCTTGTTTCTAGATAGACTCAAGCTGCACTTTGTATCACTTTCCTAAGCTAACCACTTTGTCATATCACCGCCGTTTTCAAACGGTTCATGCAGCGTACACCATCGTCTCTACATGCGCCTAGGGAAACTTGTTCGCCCATCCGTTGAAAGGTACGACGTCAATTATGAACAAGGCACCTTTGTGCGCGGTCGCTGGTCCATAGAGCGCTAGAACCTAGGCGGTGCATGCCATTTATTTATTTATTGAATAAACATTGTGAAATGGTATATATATTTATATGTATGTGGGCATACATTGAAGGGCAGATTTTTTATTCCTCTGGAACTTGTAGAGCATCCCTAGAACAATGGGGCCGCAGGAAAGAACAGAATTAAGGCACCACCCATAATTAGTTAATTAGTATTCATCCGCTGCGATGACTAACTCGCTTTGGTGGTCGGCTGCCGATACGAAGGCTGCGGGGGGTAATCGCAGCTAAGATGGCAGCATTTCTATAGAGTCCATGTTCAAAATATAGAGTGTGCTGTGCAACCCGATGACGTAAAATTCATTTATGTCCCAGGCCGCAACGAAAAATCTGCCAATAGGAAACGTAATTCCCTATTCTCTTTGCTTCTTGCTGTATCGCAAGGCATTAGCGATGAACGTGTTTATGCTAAATCCCGGGATTATAAAAACTTGATGTTTAAAAAGCGCTTCCTTCGGGTATACACTCCCGCGGGCACTGAGTTTGAAGCCATGCCAATGAAGTAGTTAACAAACGAAAGCACCTGTATGGTAATAAGTGTTATTAGTTTGAACTCGAAGGACTGGCTTGTGTGCAGAAATTTCGTGTTTATTTACATGAGCTGGAAATAATAAAATCACTTAAATAAAAAAATTTCGCTTGCTACTGGTCTTCAATTCGTATTTCGTGTTATATTACTGTGGTGGGCAAGGCTAAATAAAAAAATGTTTTAGCAACTGTTTTAGTGTTTTAGCAACCAACCCGCGCTGCAAAGTTTCCGCTACTGCCCGCATGTATGAGCAAGCTGTTCATCAATTAGTGCATGTTAAACAGGCGGTGGTTCCATCGACGGTCCGGGCACGGCCAATGCGCCAGTAAGCACTCATGGTTCTCTTTTATGCTTGCAATATTCTGAACATATGGCGCTATCGCCTGTAATGTTCACTTTTATTGTGAAGCCTGCCGCCTCATGTACGCTCGGTTCTGCCTTTGCCGGCGTTTCTTCTCATTCTCACGAGCACACCGCATGAGTGCTGCTGACTGCGACCATTCTGGTCGTCGCGCATCTACTCAGGCGCAGGAGCTCCACTCTCCGCCCGAGCTCAGCTCTAAGCCGCGAAGAAGACAAAGCTTCCAGCACCGGCGCTCAGCCCGGCGAACGAGCCATTACCATCCTAGCCAGACGTGGCCTGTGCTCTGAGCCACTAAAAAACTTTTCGCGACAAAAAAAGAAAAAGCCTACAGACAAAAATAATGCAGACGTAGTGCCAGAGAAAGAACGGCTAGCTGTTACAGACACCGAGCAGTCTCATTCTTGGTACTTCCAGGCGCTTTGCACGTGCATGTACAACGAAAAGGCCCGCACTGATGGCAAGACCTTAAACAAAGCCGTCGCGCACAGGGATCTGAGTCTTATTAACACTGCCGGATCCACTGCACTCCGACCAGTAGTCAATTGCCCCAGTTAAAGATTTCTTTTGAAGCAGGGCCATTAGAAAGCAGGTACAGCGCTCTACACCTGCAAAACTAACACTTATCAAAACGCATTTTTCCCATCTACCATTCATGACTGGAATCGCCTGCCCCATGAAATTGTTGAGTGCCGTTCAGAGTCTATGTTCCGCGCGTTGCTGTCGGATGTATGAGTGCGCAGTTGGCTTTCTTTTTTCTTTTTTTTTCGTCATGTCTTTTTGTTGTTTCATATTTCATTCATTTTGTACTTGCTGTGTCATGCCTTGTTGTATTGCTTTTTTTTTTCTTCCTCTTTTTTTTCCGGCCTAATCTCCTGTTATGTATCCTCATCCCCCCTGCAATAATGCCTTCGGGCGCTGCAGGTATTTCCAATAAATAAATAAAATAAACTCCTCACCTGTGCTCTCCTTGCTCCAGTAGTGGCGAGCGTTGTTTGCGCGCTCAGGCAGTCTTGACGATGCGCTTGCCCCCAGACGGAGTTCACAGCCTGTCACATGCTCTGGGAACAGTTTTGTTCAGAATATGTGCTAAATTTTTGTGCTAAACCAGACTTCTTGTCCGCTTCTCATTCCTCCTTGAAACGAATCTACTCCAAATAACGTATGCACTGTAATAACCGTTTCCAATAGCTCATATTTGAATGAGTGTCTTTTAATGGGCTTAAAATATGTGCGCTTGTTGTGGTCAACGTTGCTTTTGCACCTTCTTGAGATCCTCCTTCATGTATGAAAATTTGTACGCTGCTTTGGGTGCACAATACAAACGTTTGATTTGTTATTATAGTACTACTTGTGTGCATAGCCGCTTGCTGTTCTCACTGATAGCTAAAAGAATATAAGTATTTCATCAGCTCGTGTTTGCGGCCATTGACATACTTACAGCTATTCTCCTTTCATAATTTTTTCAACGTAAGCCTTCAGAAGCGATCAACCGTCTAAAAAGCAACTTAATCAAAGTTGTCACACTTTCTCCCGTTTCAAGTGGACTGAATGGAAATTTAAAACAACGATCGAAGCACTAACAGTGCTGACGCACCCATTTATTTTTTCTGCATTCTTTTGCTTCCGCCAACATGATATGATACGCAATTCACTCCAGGTTAGTAATTTCCGACACGCATGTATCTTTTTCTTTCATCCTCACAGAAGTGTTTCTACACTTTTCGGAGCTCCAAGCTTGCTGTAAGGTTTCAACAGCCCTGAAGGGGTTGTTAAAGATCAACTCCAGGGGTCTTTCAAGGTTATCATCTTCTAATCTTGTTTTCTAGTTGGTGTTCTTGTTTTTGACCTCTGAATATGTACTATAGATTTTTTCGTTATTCCTGGTTAGTTTTGCCAAATTTTGGCCGGTAGGTACAATTCATTCTGGTGAGAATCGATTTTGAATGCCTTCACTTCAAGGGACTCAGTTCAGATGAAAAGAAAAATTGTTGTTAAGCAAATGCAAGACACGCAGTTGTCTACTTCTTGGTGAACAGCTCAACCACGCCGTCAAGGAAGGAAGGAAGGAAGGAAGGAAGGAAGGAAGGAAGGAAGGAAGGAAGGAAGAAAGGAAGGAAGGAAGGAAGGAAGGAAGGAAGGAAGGAAGGAAGGAAGGAAGGAAGGAAGGAAGGAAGGAAGGAAGGAAGGAAGGAAGGAAGGAAGGAAGGAAGGAAGGAAGGAAGGAAGGAAGGAAGGAAGGAAGGAAGGAAGGAAGGAAGGAAGGAAGGAAGGAAGGAAGGAAGGAAGGAAGGAAGGAAGGAAGGAAGGAAGGAAGGAAGGAAGGGGTGAACAAAAAGAGAAAGTGATCCCGTGCTGAAGGGCTCCGGTATATTTTCAACCAACTGGGTATCTATAGCGTGCACTTACATGGCACAGGACAGGGGCGACTTTTGCGTTTCGCCTCCACCAAAACATGACCGCCGCAGCCGCGTTCAAACACGGGTACTCCGGCTCAGTAGCCGAGCGTTGATTTCTACGCTCAACACTACACTTTCGACGACAAAGAATATTCAGCACGTTAATACCCGCTCTGCACCTCACTAACAAGTTTTTGAGGCTTGTATTAGATCGTCTGAGGCGTTTTATGAAAGGTCTCATTGTTTTCAGAAGCTACTTCATGTATTCGAAGTACGTACGAGTGTTTTGCTAGTTATCGACCCTCGCCTTGGACTGAGTTTTGTCTTTGGTTTGCTGTTTCTGCTTTTTTGTGATGATCTCACTCGGTATTTTGAAAAACAGGTTCGTTGTAGCGGGGAGAGGAGACCCTAAGGAAACTGATGCGACTATTAACTTAAAATGTTCGAATAACCTCCAAAGTTTCCTTTTAAGGTAATAAAACGAAAACGAAAGTGAGTGGTTGATGATTACAGCGTCACCGAAAGTGCTCCTTCTCTTTTCTACCATTTCATGCCGGATTTTAGCGTGGATAGATTTCGTTTGGTTTGCTTTGGTTGCTGCCCGACTTCCGCCGCCACCAGCGACATCATTGCTGCATGTTCCAGTGTTATGTTGTAAGTGACGGTTATATTTTCTCTTCCCATAAATTCGGCGATTTTGAAAGTGCCTCGCGAAAAATATATTTGTATTTAAGGACACTACGACGTACAGTCGATTTGGTTGGATATAGCGGTATTCATTCATTCATTCATTCATTCATTCATTCATTCATTCATTTCATTTTTATTCGATCACAACCAAAATCAACACAAGCAACATTGCTACAAGCATCTGTGTTCCTGTCTCGCAGGCTAGAAGGGATCCATGCACATAATATTTAGAAAACTACATCAGCAGACAGCACAGACAAGAGACACACTTTCAAAGGAGCAAGAAAGTCACAACCTGTTGCAATAGTACGACTTTAGCCATGCAGAGAACTTAGTATTTCGCTTTATTTCTATCGACTATTGTGCAGCGCTACACTCTACACACTAATACGCCTGTACGGGAGTAAAAAGGGAGTCAGCTGTCCTCTAGTTCAATCCCTTTTATAAAATGGTGTGCGCTAGAGGACGGTTTAAAACCTTTTAACTCTTTTCTGTTTAGAGTGTACGAGTTCGCGGTCCACTACGCCAATGATGAAGTCGCTTAGCACAACTCGAAGGTGGTAGCTGAGCGCATGGGTTCTAACGTAACAAAGCCTACGCGAAGCAGCTACCAACCTGTAAACTGATTTCACATTGATGAAAATTTTACCTGGGCTGCAGGACAAGCTGCTTTATGCAAAATATATCAATCAGTCTATATTTCGAATATTAGCCATTCATGCACCGATAATCTAGTCCTATCTTAAGCATACGGGGCGCGGTGATCAGCAATTATCTGAAACATATGAAGTCGAGTTACAAATTTTTAACTCTTCTTCAGTTCATTTATTTAGGTAATTCTACGCACTATTGTTACATCCAAGAACACAGTTGATCGAAGCAATTTCCCAAGTGAAATATTTTCTTGTTGTTAGTAACCAAAAATGTGAGTGCGTAAGAAGTTGATGCGCTATGGCTACAATGACTCTACGCATCACAGTAAGCTCGTTTGTAAGGTCATTTACTCAGTAAGCTACGCAGCACAGTGAGTTGAAGTCAGCGTTCGTCCTGCGTGTATCTCCTTTCTTCGTCCTTTTTTTCGCGCGTACCAAGACCAACTAGCGCGTCTCACCACTTTAACAAGTCGTTTTTTTTTTTAATTCAGGATTCTGTGTGTTTTGCTTCCCGCTGCATGTTGTCTCTGAAAAAACGACCACATTTGCTCACAATCAAGGCCCTCGTGCGCTGGATACCAACCCGATAAGATTTGGCGACATCACGAATTGTTATCGAAACTCTGTATTGTAACAATGAAATACGCCCCAACAACTTCCTGCATTTGAATCAATGGGACTGTATAAGAAAGGGATCTTACGACTGCAGCTCTGACCCCTTTATAACTCTCTCAGAGCTTTACAAATACAATGTTCATTTTTTAGTTGAGTGCAATACCTTTTTATTTGTTTGGTTTTTCTCTCTGGTTTCCTGTTCGCTTTCACGTTTCGCCGATTGCGAAGGATAGGACTGTTTATCTGCAGTGAGACCACCCACATGAAGTAGTCAAATGCTAGCAGTCCTTTCAGTTTGCCTGCACTAACGAATGCAAACTTCTCACACAGGTCTCCCCTCTTCAGCCAATGTCCACATGCAACCCGCAGAGCTCTGTATTTGGGAAGAGATTCCCGATGTTCGTTTCCCCTGATTTTTCCCGTTGTATCTGTCACACATTCGGAATACAGAGCTGCCTTCGATTACGGTTTTCTGTCTTCACTATTTTTTCCCTTCACGGAGCGCAAGCACATTCATTCACTGCGCCTTGTGATCAGGTTGTGCACCGATGTGAATATTTTGGCTTTGTTTTCACCGCATACACTTCAAAGAAAAAGAGACGTCTAGGACACCCTTTGAAATGGCTTGTAAGAAAAAAAAAAATGTCACAAATATTTGTGTACTACGAATATTTTGCAGAGATTACAGTAGGGAATGACAGTTTTGTTTGAAAACTCTTACGCCAATACGAGGGCAATATATGTAATGAGCGGAAGAGCAATATTAAAATAATAATACTCGTCGCAGTCGCATTTATTGATTGAAAAGAAAGCATCGAGAAAGTTTTCATGTGTTATATTTTATATATACGGAATCTGGCAGGCCTTACAAATGAAATTATTACTGATTTTTCAATTTCGCGTATAAGCGCAAGGCAGAAACAACAAAAGGCTGCGAAAAAGCATCACATTGGTCTCTGCTACGCCGAAACCGAAACAAAGCATCCACACGGGGCACATAAAATTTTCCACATTGATAGCGTTTTTTAGTTTTAGCTGTATTATTTATTTTGCAGGGAGAAATATTTTATTCTGTAGTGTTTGGCTGAACACTTCAATTGTCAGACACGCACGAATGTATGACCTGCTCTCGGCCTGGCAAAATTAGTCATTTTGTAACCTTTAAGAGCATCTTCATTATCATATTTTTTTTCTGCTATCATAATTATTTAAGGTAGGTTCACTGAAGAAAAAATTCTCCACTGAGTTCGAGTTTCTCCTTGGCTAATTTCAGCCGTTACACTCCTGTGCAGGAAATTTTTCTTGTATAATCTCCGAGCAGTAATGACTGCTGCTATTCTCGCTTCGTATCTGTTATGTAATGAGATAATATACCAGGTAAACAGTCCATACATTTTCACTATTCCACGTCCCGCATGAAAAAATTTCCTCCTGTTGATTTCAGTCAGGTTGTTAGCGCCTGGAGTTCTATATTTCACGCATCGGCCTCATTGTTCCTTAAGGTTGCGTCTGAATGCTCTTTGCTAGCTCATTTCTCTGTTGTTAATCCAATTTCGAGCGTTATTTATTTATTTATTTATTTATTTATTTATTTATTTATTTATTTATTTATTTATTTATTTATTTATTTATTTATTTATTTATTTATTTATTTATTTATTTATTTATTTATTTATTTATTTATTTATTTATTTATTTATTTATTTATTTATTTATTTATTTATTTATTTATTTATTTATTTATTTATTTATTTATTTATTTATTTATTTGTACATCAAATGCGCCTTGGTGTGGGGTATTACATGAGGGATGGGCATAATGTTCAAGTGAAGAGTCGTTCCATGGCAGTCTTGAAGGAATCTGGGTCGGAGTGGTGCACTGCGTCGACAGGCAGTTGGTTCCAGTCCCGAGCGGTCTGAACAAAAAACGAACGAAGATGGGCTGTGGTCTGTGCTGGGGGCGGATAGATGGCTTTAGGATGGCTGATGCGGCTTGATTGTCGATGAACTTGTAATATTGCTGAAACATTGAGTGGCGTATGGTAGAACTTGTGAAAAAGGCACAGCCTGAAGATGCAGCGTCGCTTTTCAAGATTAGTAAGGTTAGCCCATAATTTGAGTGTAGTGACACTGGAATGATAGGAGTAGTCTGAGAAAATAAACCTGGCAGGGCGATTTTCTACATCTTGGAGGGTGTTAGAAAGATTAGTCTGATGGAGATCCCAGACTGAACATGCGTATTCTATTTTAGGTCTGATAAATGGAAGATAAGTAAGTGTTTTCATGGATGCAGAGGCTAGGCGCAAGTTTCGACGGAGGCAACCAAGAGTGCGATTGGCTTCGTTAGTAATGTTCATTATATGCTCTGACCAGGTTAGTGTATCTGAAAGGGGGATGCTAAGGTATTTGTAAGAGTGGACAGATGAGATTACCGAGCCACAAATGGTGTAACTTGATGCCTGATAGTTTTTCCGACGCTGAAAAGAAAGCAAGGATGTTTTCTAAGTGTTTAGGCACGTTAACCATTTGTCGCACCAAGTTTCAATCCGTTTAAGGTCATCCTGTAAAATTCTACAGTGAGAGGTGGTATGGATGGGGCGATAAAGTACGCAGTCGTCTGCGAAAAGGCGGATGTTAGAGGATATGTTACTAGGCAGGTCATTAATAAAAATTAGAAACAGCAATGGTCCGAGTACTGTACCTTAGGGGACTCCGGAGAGGACTGGAGAAAAAGACGAGGAGCGGTTGTTAGCGTACACACATTGCTTTCGGTTCGTAAGGAAATTAGAAATCCAATCTAATACAACGGGGTTAACGCGCAATCTTGAGAGTTTAAGTTGTAGTCTTTTATGGGGATCTTTATAGAAGGCCTTTACGAAATTTAGGAACAGCGCGTCTACAGGTATGTTCAAGTCTAGGTTAGAGCTTATGTCATTTATGAATGAAGCTATCACACGAGAGGCCCTTGCGAAATCCATGTTGTCTAGGATTGAAAAAATGAACAGATATTAAAAATTTTACTATGTGAGAGTAGAGGACGTCTTCCATTACCTTGGAACAAACACTTGTTAGTGAAATGGGACGATAACTAGAACATAAATGTGAAGGACCTTTTTTTCGGGACTGGAATTATTTTGCCCACTTTCCAGTCTTCCGGCACCACCCCTGATCACAATGACTGCTGGAAAATATTGCATAGGATCACACTTACAACAGTTTTTGTGCTTTTTAGTACTTTAGTGTTGACACCATCAACTCCAGATGAGGATGTAAGGTTTAGTGATTCAATTATTTTGGCTATACCGGAGGCATTAAAAGTGATGTCGGACATAAACGAATGGCGGCACTGGGGAAAATCTGGTAAATTATAATCAGGTTCTTTCGTGAAAACAGAGAAAAATGCGGTGTTAAGTTCTTCGGCTGCTTGACTGTCTGGAGTCGGGCAATTCTGGCCGTCGTACAGTTTTAATGGCTGAGAGCGTTTTGGGTTAATCGTATTCCAGAATTTTTTAGGATTAGTTTTTATCATGTTCGGAAGAGTTTCAGAATAAAAATGGCGCTTTATTTTGTTAGCGAGTGATTCGAATTCCTTTCTGCAGCGTAATACTTTTGCCAGGTGCACTGCATGTTAGTTCGTCTAAAAGAGCGAAAAAGTCTTTTCTTTTTATTATTGAGGCGTTTGAGCGCATTATTGAGCCATGGCGATGACTGTTTTTCTGTTGCAGTGATAGTGGGTATGTATGTTAGTACTAGGTCACGCATTTTATTCTTGAACAGCAACCAATTACTTTCTACGGAGCGTATCGAAAAGTCACGAAGAAGCCAGATGGAAAATTCTTCGAGTGCTGTGTTAATTGCAGAATAATTGACTTTCTCATATAGTGTTATCGTTTTTGTTATTTTCGATGGATGCAGTAAGTTACAATATAAAGAACCATGAACAATAGAATGATCGCTAAGACCAGGCAAGTATGTGATTGAGGAAAGCTTGTCAAAATGAGTTGTAAGTATCAGGTCTAACATATTGGATGAATTTATGCCAGACCGCGTTGGCTGTGAAACTACTTGTGTTAGTCTAAAGTTAAGGCATGTGTTTACGAAGTCGCTTTCAGCATTGTTTTCGGAGAGGGTTGAGGCGGGATTTGACCAGTTAATAGAAGGAAAGTTAAAGGCACCGAAAAGAATGGGCGATTGGTGATAGGTTGCGGTAACGGAAAAAAGCACCTCGTGAAATTCAGCGACAAAAGAACTACTTGCGTCTGGTTGATGATAACAATCGCCGATTACTAAGGGGGGATAACAGGAGTTGCTGAGAACGAATATTATTTCCAGTGCGGATGAAGTTTTAATTTCGATGCAATGAAGGGTTCTATGGGCAGCAATTAGAACGCCACCTACCCTTTTGTTAGTTCTGTCACGGCGAAAAACATTTAAATCAGAAGAGAGAGAAAGAATTTCCGAGTGGGCAATTGAAGAGTTTAACCATGTTTCTGTGAGAATATTGAGGTTAGACTCTGTGGTGTGAATCAGATTACGAACAGCATCAAGTTTAGGCAGGAGGCTTCTAATATTAGTGCATAAAAAGGAAGTGCTGGAAGGGCTAGGAGCGGGGACGATTGGCTTCTACGAGTTTGAAGGGTGTGGCACTACCTTCTGAGTACTGTGATCAAAAGTGTACGCTTTCTTCCCGATGATTAGCTTGTCTTCTCGAAGTTTGAATTTTTTTTCATCTTGTGCTTTGCAGATTTCCACAAGATGCTTCCTGGCCTTGACGGTGTTTGGGCAGTAGTCCTCAAATATGCTAAACTCTGTACCTTTTAACATTTTGGCGCATGAAAGGACCTTTTAGTTCTCTTTAAAATGTGCAAATTTAAAGATGATCGGCCTATTCCTGTCCGCCCTAAACTTTCCTTATCTGTGGGCTCTTTCAATGTCAACAGGAAGAATCATCGTATTTAATTTTGCGCTGCAGTGTTCGATAATAGTGGCCTCTGACTGGGCCTGTGTTTCCTGTTCGTTTTCTTCGTGGCCAAAGAAAAGTAGGTTTGATCTTCGGGACTGATTTTCTGAGATATCAAGTCTGGCTTGATTTCTTGATTTCTGCAAACGTTTGGTCATTTTCGGAGAGCTTAAGGCAGATGGATTTCATTTCGGTTAGGAGCGTGGCTTGACTAGATTGGATTTTATTCAGGGCCTGAAGTATATCGTTAGGTCACTGACTATTGCCGTGGCGAGTGGTGGGACCAGAGTTGAGTTCTACATCACCTGACAAAATTAGTGAGCTCATTATAACATGATAGCAATCACAGGCAATACCAATACAACACATTGGGCTTGGCAGCACCACTAAAGCCGCATAGCGGGTGCGGCGTGCAAATAGGGAACATGAAGTGTTTACCTGCAGGACGATCAAACGTCGAAGGTGAGTTGTGGCCGACGGAGCTGCGGTGCTGCCAAGCCCATTGAAGAGAGTGATGCCGGGCTTATAAAGGGGTGATGCGGCGAGAAGGTTGATTTCCGGTGGTTAGCTATCGCTGAAGCTTACAGTGGCAGCGATAATCTCGGGGCTTGTTCTTGAACGGGCGTTGCCGGGCACGGACGGGGCTTCGCTGTTGGCATGTCGTCAGCAGGATGGATGGGATGCAGCGGTACGGGGGTCGGACGGTCTACCGCAGCCGGGCTGTGGTCCAAGCTGGATTCCAGGGTTCGCTCTGGCGAGAGTCACTGCAATGCAGGAGGCAGACGGATACCTGCAGGACGAGCAAACGTCGCAGGTGAGTTGTGGCCGACATAGCTGCGGTGCTGCCAAGCCCATTGAAGCATTATTGGTAGCCTCCAACTGTTAGCCACACTAGATGCCAGTTGGCTGGATACAAATGTTATAGCGTTTCCTCCGAATGATATTTGTAACCTCGTACTCTTAACTGCAAAATGCCACTTAAAGATATCTGAACAAATTTTTACTTCCCTCTTTATTTTATTCTCGTAGTCCAGATTTGCAATCACTACTTGTCTCAAAATTATATTCATCACCGCACGCAACTTCAGACCCTACCTGGTCATCTGTCACAAACTGATGTTTCATTCCTACGCTGCTTTTTTCTAAAACTGGATACCCTGTCATAGTAAGCATAATGCGCCAGATATATACGTTCGCTTATGCTTCCGCTATAATAAAAAAAACACTTTAGAAATCTGTTGATCGTAAAACAATTTAGGTGTAAGAGTTCGTAAACTACCCATCTATCATATTTGCATTCTGGATAAAAATCAAAACAGCAAAAATGATTGGCTAATAACTTCATGGCACACGGCCTTCCGTATGTAAATTGTACCTGAAAATCAAATCAAAAGAACTGAAACTTACTCTTCACCAAACCAAGAATATTCGCATTGCCGTAGCTCGAAGTTACTCGAGCATATCGTATTCTCAGGGTTACTTGCGTTGTGACAACTGGGCAGATTCCTGTGCCCAATTTTCTGCCAGACTACTGTAGCTTCCTAAAATAAAGAATTGAAATTTGCTGTGGATGAGAGACTAGTGCTCATCCTCTTCTGAGAAAAGTTTTAAACTGCGTTCACTGAAAATGTGTGCGGTTGAGAGCGCCGAGTCTACAGATTAACGACACGAATCGTGATGAGGTTTTTGAAGCGAAAAGCTTCACTACGCTAGTCAACACCACGCTTCGCGTGAGCCGGCGTATGTCGGAGCACGAGTGACGTCACGCACGACGCCGGCTACTGTGCATGTGCGCCACCGCATCTCCTCCTCGCCACTGTTTGACCCTTCGCCGCAGCCGTGCGCAGTGCGCATTTGAAAAGAGGGGTATATAAGGCGCGCTTGCCCATAGAATAGGCGCACGCTGCCGCGCGCTATGCGTCATTGTTTGACGTTCGCCGCAAGAACGTGTTTATCGCGGATCACCGCAGCTTCTTGCTTCGAGATATCCAGGCTTAACCTTAGCTAAGCCACCGCCAATTTTTGCCTGCCTGAAGGGAGAGATACCACCGCACATCTTTTTTTTTTTTACATGTAGGCACATCATTTCCAAAAAATCTCGTGCTTATAGAGTCGAAAGGCATATTTATTGTCACATTGCCATGCATGACCAGGACCTGGAATTAGCGGTTAAGTAGAGTCAGTGTTGTTTGCATCTCACAGCTAGATGTTATTTTTTACAACTTTATCCACTGTGCAGGACAACTTGTAGGGAACGGAAACTTAGCATTGGTTAACCTTGCTTTCACAGCACTCTCATTTTCGCGTTGCCTTCTTTTCTACAGCATTTTTTTTTTGCGCAGGGGATTTTGCTCTTCGCTTGACGCATTTAGATGCACTCCCTTAGTAGACAGTTTCGTCCCCCTAACTCTGACCCTGAGGAGCGCTGAACACAGCCAGGCAGACGCTTTTTGGTCTAACGACAGTTAAAAAATATCATAGCTCCAGAACAGCCTTTCACATTGTCGAGATGAGAGATAGCTATCCGGTCTGTGCAAATACAGCCACAGCGAAAGATTCGCGAGCAGACTGAGCGCAATTCAGGACCGTCTACTCGAATGGGTTTACCAGCTTCTGATTTTCTGGCTGAACGATACTACCTCCGTTTGTATAGAGCTCAGACCCGGAAATTCAGGAGCAGCGCATTTTTGAACAGATTGTTTATGAACGAAGTTTTTTCATCTCGCGTACGATTACACTACAGCACTGAATATATCCGCAGATCTACAATCGGCAGGTGGAAGGGGGGTCCATCGGTGCTGCCAGGCGCCTAGCGCGGCGGACTGGAGGGGAGAGCTCGCCTAGAAACGAGTTTGTACATGTGTAAAACCAAAAATAGCGCTTTAGAATTGAACAGATGTGAAGTCGCTTTGACAACCTTTTTCTCAAAATATCATTAAGTATAAACATGTTCATCTTAAACGTCTTAATTCATAAGAAGGGAGATGTCAAGGACTCAAAAAATTACAGACCGATCAGCTTACTGTCCGTTTCCTACAGGGTATTTACTAAGGTAATCGCTAATAGAGTGAGGACAAACTTAGACTTCAGCCAACCAAATGATCAGGCAGGCTTTCGTAAAGGATACTCGAAAATAGACCACATCCACACGATCAATCAGGTGATAGAGAAATGCGTAGAAAATAACCAGCCCCTATATATAGTCTTCATTGATAACGAGAAAGCATTCGACTCAGTGGAAACCTCAGCTGTCATGCAGGCATTGCGGAATCAGGGTGTGTAAGAGTGTTATGGGAATATATTGTAACATATTTATAACCATTGCACAGCTACTATAGTTCTCCATAAATTCAGCAATAAAATTGCAATACGGAAAGGTGTCAGGCAGGAAGACACGATCTCGCCAATGCTATTCACCGCCTGCTTACAGGAGGTATTCCGGGGCCTGAAATGGGAAGAGTTGGGGATAAGAGTTAATGGAGAATACTTGAGTAATTTGCGATTCGCGGATGACATTGCCTTGCTAAGCCACTCAGGACAAGAACTACAAAGCATGATCAATGAGTTAGACAGGCTGAGCAGAACGGTGGGGATAAAAATTAACATGAAGAAAACCAAAGCAATGTTCAACAACCTAGCAAGGGAACAGCAGTTCGGAGTTGGTAACGAGGTGCTGGAAGTAGTAAGAGAATATGTCTACTTAGGGCAGGTAGTGACCGCAGATCCGGATCATGAGAGGGAAATAACTAGAAGAATAAAAATGGGGTAGAGCTCATATGACAGGTTCTTTGAGATCATTAATGGCAGTTTGCCAATATCCCTGAAGAGAAAAGTATACAACAGCTGTATCTCACCGGTACTCGCCTATGGGGCAGAAACGTAGAGGCTAACAAAGAGGGCTCCGTTTAAGTTAAGGACAATGCAGCGAGCTATGGAAAGAAAAATGATAGGTGTAACATTAAGAGATCGGAAGAGGGCGGAGTGGGTGAGGGAACAAACGCGCGTTAATGATCATCATCATCATCATCATCATCAGCCTGACTACACCCACTGCAGGGCAAAGGCCTCTCCCATGTCTCTCCAATTAACCCTGTCCTTTGTCAGTTGCCGCCACTGTATCCCCGCAAACTTCTTAATCTCATCCGCCCACCTAACTTTCTGCCGTCCCCTGCTACGTTTGCTTTCTCTTGGAATCCACTCCGTTACCCTTAAGGACCAGCGGTTATCTTGCCTTCGCATTACATGCCCTGCCCAAGCCCATTTCTTCTTCTTGATTTCAACTAAGATGTCATTAACCCGCGTTTGTTCCCTCACCCACTCCGCCCTCTTCCGATCTCTTAACGTTACACCTATCATTTTCCTTTCCATAGCTCGCTGCGTTGTTCTTAACTTAAGCTGAACCCTCTTTGTTAGCCTCCACGTTTCTGCCCCATAGGTGAGTACCGGTAGGATACAGCTGTTGTATACTTTTCTCTTCAGGGATATTGGTAAGCTACCATTCATGATCTGAGAGAACCTGCCATATGCGCTCCACCCCATTCTTATTCTTCTAGTTATTTCCCTCTCATGATCCGGATCTGCGGTCACTACCTGCCCTAAGTAGACATATTCTCTTACTACTTCCAGCACCTCGCTACCAATTGCGAACTGCTGTTCCCTTGCTAGGCTGTTGAACATTACTTTGGTTTTCTGCATGTTAATTCTTAGCCCCACCGTTCTGCTCTGCCTGTCTAACTGGTTGATCATGCTTTGCAGTTCTTGTCCTGAGTGGCTTAGCAAGGCAATGTTAATGATATCCTAGTTGAAACCAAGAGGAAGAAATGGGCTTGGGCAGGGCATGTAATGCGAATGTAATATAACCGCTGGTCCTTAAGGGTAAAGGAGTTGATTTCAAGAGAAGACAAACGTAGCAGGGGACGGCCGAAAATTAGGTGGGCAGATGAGATTAATAAGTTTGCAGGGATACAGTGGCCGCAACTGGCAAAGGACAGGGTTAATTGGAGAGACATGGGAGAGGCCTTTTCCCTGCGGTGGGTGTAGTCAGGCTGATGATGATGATGATGATGGTGTTGATGATAAACATCATAACAGTTGTCGTTCATCTCGTGTTACACTCAGGTAACTGTCCTCTGAATATTTTTTAATTGAGCTTCTTATTTTAAGTACCTTTTATTCTCTTCTCCTTATACTGTCTTTAAGGATTTTTGTTGCTTTCATCTAATTCATAGGACAGTGTTCGAATTTTATAAGAGCTTCTTCTGCAGATTTAAATTGACGTCGAAAATGCAAGGGGAAGTCTGTATGTTTACTTGGCATACAGAAGTCGTTTCAACACCGCAAGCTCAACGATAAACGCTGCAAGTCTTCTGTCCAAAGATCACTAACCTATCTCATTCACACGGACATTTATATTATTGGCATTTGTAAAGTGTGCTGATTATCTGAATGCAAGGGCAAATGATGCAGACATATGAGTTCGAAGCTCGAGCTGGAATATCGGCCAGCCTATGAAAAATGATCCACACGAGCCGTAAAGCGTTAAAATGTCAGCTGTTCTCATATATTTACGGTAGTGCAAACATGGACAAAATTTTCTAAAGTGGTAATTGGGCTCGGACCTTAAGTAAAACAGGATAAACGTAAATAGAAGCCCCATGATGGCTGTTTGCCGGTCATTACCCTGAAAGATGCATTACCTAGCAATAGGAGCCTTACACACGGACAAATCTCGAACGCGAGAATTATGTCAGTGAACTTTCCGCAGGTAGCCTTATGACCCCAGATGCAAAATCACACATCCGAAGGAAGACGAATAAGAAATAAAAGAACGCCGAAACGTCAAGCAAGGGCTCCCTCTTAAGCACGGCAAAGTGCCGACCCATGTCTGCAATCATACTGACGACAGGCGACGCCGGCGCTGACAGCAAAGTTCTGCAAGCAAACATGCAAGAGGAGTGGCAAAAGGAAATGATAAGAATGCATCGTTGGCGAAGTCAACAGAACACAGCCAGAAGGCCAGATCGGTAGACCTTACGGAGTAGATCAGGACCTGTCGAGAGCCGGAAGCAAATATGGATAGGTTTGGTGCGTTACGTTTATCCTAACCATGGCGCTGACAGAGCAATCTCGAATGACGAGGTGTTGCCTGAAGCTCTCACCAGGGAGGACAACTAGGAGAAAATTTGGCGCGAGTAACATACGCTTTTACACTTTCGTTTTCGTCATGTGGAAGGGCAATATTAACGTTTTCCTTTTTAACTGCCTAACTAATGATTGCCACAGCCGTAACTATTTGAGACATTTCAGTATCAACTATCAAAAGGCTTCATCGATATTTAGACATGCTACTTCTCATTGCGTTAAAAACGCTTTATTCCATGAACATGTGATTTAGATTTTTGTTTTATTTCTATTTTTCTTACCCACAAAAATACTCATTATACTACGCCTTATTAGAAACTGCCTGCTTACCCGACCTTATCTATGCAGGGACACTCAAACAGAAGTTTCCGTGACGCTTATCTTACATGATTATGAACCGGCTTTTCGTCCACAAATGCTTTCTATAGTGAGAGATTTTATGGGGCTAATAGGTGCAGTTTCGCGTTCTCCTAAGATGGAGCTTCGCGTTCTCGCCCAATAACAGCCCTTGGAAAAAGATGTGTCAATTTAGGTATGAAATCTGAGCCCGTCAAGAAAAATACATACAGTCTAGCCCGGTTATAACGAAGTCGGCGGGAATCGGAAATCACTTCGCTATATCCGCTATTTCGTACTATGCGGACTACGAAAAAAAAATGCAAACATCGGCATACCGATGGCGTCACGCGCGATCTCAGTAGCGTTCGCCGTGCTCCCAACCTGGAACAGTGCGACACTGCGCTCAGTTGTCCGTTCACCAGCTAGATCAAGTCGAATAACTCTGTATAACTCTGTAAGGGCTGTTATTGGGCGAGAACGCGAAGCTCCATCTTAGGAGAACGCGAAACTGCACCTATTAGCCCCATAAAATCTCTCACTATAGAAAGCATTTGTGGACGAAAAGCCGGTTCATAATCATGTAAGATAAGCGTCACGGAAACTTCTGTTTGAGTGTCCCTGCATAGATAAGGTCGGGTATTTTTTTCGTTATCAGCTGGTGAAAATTAATGATGCAGTATCAACACTTGCGAAGCTAAAACAAGGAGTACCACAGGGATCAATATTGGGCCCATTACTATTTCTAATCTATATTAATGACATTGTCGAAATAGATAGTTCTGCTCAAGCTATAATGTATGCAGATGACACCAATGTCTTCTTCACTTCACATAACCTAATGACATTAGAATTTTCTGTAAATGACTACCTTGTACAACTTTCAAACTGGTTAAGAAGGAATAAGTTAAGATTAAATGCCTCAAAAACAACATATGTCATATTTCGTCCCGCCAACAAACCTCTTTACCACAACCTTAACGTGAAATTTGAGAACACCTTGATAAGACAAGTTCAGGCACAAAAATTTCTTGGGGTTTGGTTTCAGGAAGACTTGAGCTGGTCTGTACACGTAAGAAACCTAAGTGTAGAACTTGCCCGCACAGTTGGATGTCTTTACAGAATATCTGCGCTCATACCTCTCTGGCTGAAAAAGAATGTTTATTACTCACTTTTTTATTCCAAACTAACCTACGGCTTAATGGTTTGGGGCACTACTACACAATACAATTATACTAAGCTAATTACTTTACAGAAGAAAATCCTACGCTGTTTCGAATCTTATCGTGGCATTCCACAGGACTTAAGAACCGCTCCTCTATTTAAAAAACACAACATCCTAAAGGCAGACCAGTTGTATTATTTCAAAGCACTGCAAGTAATACACCAGGAGAAACTGTACGGAATTATTGCCTCCGAAAACGCTGAATACCTTTTGAGGCACCGAAAACACCGTACACCAAAAATACGAACAAATTATGGAAGACAGACAATGGCGTATCAAATACCTACCATCTTAAACAAATTTGAAGGCAAGCTAAACTTTGAATGCAAATTAAAAGCATTTAAATGCCAACTTAGGGAGCTATTGTTATGTTGTCAAATTAAATATAGTCATAATTGAACAGTGTTTTTCATGTTTTACTGTCGTCTCATAAAAGAAACACAAAACTCTGTATAACTTAAAATGACTTTCAGTTGCTTGTGTCTTGCTTTTGTGTCTCTTCAAACAGTATTATGAAGTTTTCACTGAAAATTTAAAAAGTGCATTATGTATTTATGTATTATTTTGTACAGCAGTTATTTGTGCTAATTTGTTCAAGTTATTTGTGTAACGTCCGATTATGTGTGATTTGTTGTTTGTGTGTGCACCTGTATATGCAATACGTTTATGTACAGGTGTCAAATGTTGCGTTTTTTTATCTTTTGTGACTACCGCTGGGAGGCACGATTTATTATTTTGGTTCTAAGATGCTTGTTGTATCTGTACCGCTGTGAGCTGTGTAGGGTCAGAGGCCTCGTCAGGCACCATTAGCCTTTAGCTTCTGTCCCTGCATCAGACTGTGTTTCGTCTGATGCTGAAATAAAGTCTGAACTAAAGTCTGAACTGTCCTTATAAACAGCGTACAACGATCCGCGATAACGATAAAAATGAGCCACGCTTCCAACATGCACAATGCTGCCGCGCTTCCTCCCTGCCTTGCGCACCGCGGCACCGGCATAAAACAAAGCGCGCGCTGCCACACCTCCTGCAGACTGCAGTCCAGCCGTGGCGCCGTCTGCCTGGGAGAAATAGAGAACCGCGATTGACCAAGACGGCCGCTCTCTGCGACGTCATCGAAAAAAAAAAATCGTCTCTGTTCTTTTTTACATTTTTCCCCTGCGCGGCGTGCTCTACCGCTCTACGCCGTGACGCCGTTCAAGGACGGCGCAACACGAGACCGGCGTGCCATGCGATACAGTGAAGCAACCTTTGGCTCCGCAGGAGTGTAGACGACGCCACGAAAGGACGCCGTCAGCCGAATTTTGCTCTTATTTTCGCGGAAAAAATCGCCACAAGGACGCAAAAATGTGTTGATTGGCAGATTATTTTTCGGTTTGTATTAAATCTCTTCGTTATATCCGCTGACGCGCTCTTATTTACTTCGTTAAAACCGGACCCAAAATGTATTGAAAATGCAAAAATGGGAATGGGAAATTGAAATCCCTTCGTTATAACCGCTATTTCGCTATAAGTGCCTTCGTTATAAACGGGCTAGACTGTATTCAACTTCGGAAGCATAATTTTTCGCAAAAAACACTACCCTCTTAGATCACTACTTTATAGCGTTAGTTTAGTGTCCGGAAACATTTGGCTGCATGTCATTACTTCAGATATCATTCTTTTTGCGATAAGCATAATGTACTGGCTTGCAGTTGTCCGCGATCGCAGTTGTGCGTTTCATTACTCTGCTACTCCTTCACCAGCTTGAGAGGCATTTCGTTTTTGCTGTCTGTTCTAGAGCTAGAGTTTGGAAAGCTGGTTTGATCTGAGAAAAATATTCAACTTTTTTTCGTGCATAAAAATCTTCTGTAAAGCTGATTCTCGGCTGCTTTTTTGGTAAACCTACCCTGCTACTTACATTCTCATCTCTTGTCTTGGTAGAAAAAGCTGCCCTTCTTTGAACAAAAATTGTGAAAAATTGCACTCCTGGCGAAGTGCATGATAAACGCTAGCTGTGTGCCCTTTGTATTTTTGCAATTCTTTTTTCGTTGCGCTCTACCTTACTTTGCGAATTCATTTGTTGCGATGGTCCCACCATCCCCTTCGGCTTCTTGACGTTTCCATGCCTTTCCATTTCTCTCACGTACCTCGCCATGAGCACCACCTCTCATACTCTATTGTACCGCTTTACCCATGGGTCTGCTCTTGTGACCCACCTACCACGGTCAGCACTAGGGTACTGTCTGCCCCGTCATCGTGTCGGCTTTAATTATGCTATATGCCGCTCGCTGTGTATGGTAGTGCTATTTTTGGGCAGTGCCTCTCAGTTTAAGCAGCGGAGCCACCCGCTACTTCGGCACCTATTCCAGCAACTCGTACACTTCCTGTTTTCCGCCCCTCCCTCCCTTCCCTGCTCCTGTGCTCCTTTTCCTAGTTATTTTACTGTCTCAACAGTACTGTCCTCATTCGGCAGAAACCGTGTGGTCAATGTCCGATGCCCTCATGCGCCGGCTAGCTACCGACCTTTATCCTTCCACCTCCCACCTCCAGAAGCTCTACCCACCATCCACATAATACTCCACCCAACTCAAGCATGCGCAGAGCAAAACAAAAATATTAATCGCCCTCTTAATGACACTTTAACGAAGGAGATGCGGCATTATGTAGGTTGACAATTTGGCCGTCAACATTGTAATTCCGATGTATTTCCTGCGAATAGACTCTGTACCCTTCGCCATCGCTCTTTTAGAGAGCAGCTGTTAGGCGCCCGTCCCTGCGGTCCACGTAGTAGTGGGCGTTGTTGGCGTACCTGTTGTCCAAGTAGGAGAGCGAAACGCCTTCAACGCGGCTGCCACGGGATGGCACCGGAGGATAGCTTGCATCATAACACACCTGCCAACGGTAACAGGATGCGCGTGAAAAGCTGCGCAGAAATTGCAGATTACCTTTTACCGTAATCGCTTGTCAATTTTATTTTGTTATCTGCTGCGTACGGCTTTTTTTAACGGTTCTGGATTATCTCATCAGCATACAGCAGGAGATGTTCGCTAAACATATATATGAAAACTTTGAAAAGAAGTAAAATATTATTTCGTATCGGGACGCCTTTAATACGTTAGCCTGTTTTGCTGCTATATTAAGCTCGTGTATATGTGTTGACTCTCTGCCATTAACTTCAGAATATTGGTCTAACATTAACTTCAGCTCGTGTAAGAAAGAGAGTTGAGGTTTGATGCCCCCGCGGCCAGCGCCCACGAAGGAGAGAAAGAAGAAGGAAGACGAAGCTGACGAAGCTCGGGTGCGCGGTTGCGAACGCTGGCCTGCTGAGCAGCACCGCTCGAACAAAGACTGGCCGCCCGCACTAATTGTGCGAGTCGCCTCATTACACTGCTCACAAAAAATGTTCCATAGCTAACATTGCAGTTGCTTCCAAAAAGTTCTTGCGTTCTTTTCATACGCACAAAGAAGTGCTCTAGTCACCGATCTTACAAGCATTTCGATTTTGCTCATTTATTTCACTGCAAGAGCAACAAACCTTCATTACTTTGGAACAAAAATTTGCCATTCTTCATACACTATCTTCGTAGCCATGCTGAGTAGCCACTGTGCTCACGCAAATGAGAACATCCAAGTGGTGAACATACAAAACTTTTATGCATTATGCAAAGAGGCAATCCCAAGAACTAGAATCTGCTTAAACCTGAGCGGTGGTGCGTGTAGAGACTGTTGTGTAGGCGAGGTTCTCTGACCTATTATTCCTGCTTCTTATTTTGTTCAACAAATGGCGCTTGAAGAAAACAAGTTGCCGCCTGGTATCATACACTCAGTGCTGTGCCCGGCGCTATCAGGTAGATCCCTCGCTGAATTGACTTGCTGGCGTCGGTGGATGCTCAAGTTGCCAATGCGCTCTTCTTCTGAAAGCCACCATCGGTTTTAGGAGAGAGCGCGCAAGCTTTCTAGCGGAAACTTCGTTGCCACCATGGGTCCGGCGTTTGAGCCAGATATGCGTGCCTTAAATGGTATATAGGGCGCTTAAATAAGCGCGGCCGAACCTGGTCTGCCTGGTTAGCATTGTCCGTGCTCATCAAAAGAATAAACAGGTTTAGATGGCCACATACTCTCCCAGCAAAGGTGGTAGAGTAGGTCACCGCAAAGAAAGACACTCATGGAACGGTGGTTGTCGCAAAACGACCGCTGCATTCGACTATCGATGGGTGTTTCCTCGCGAACGGTTGAACATCCTGAAGTCACGGAAACATTTTCAATCCATTCTATTTCTAATTTAAAACGAAAAATGTGGTGTGAGATTTCAGTGCCGCTGTCCGTACCAATGATATTTAGTGCTGAAACTTGATTATGAGCAAGTGAAATGATTGATGTGACTTTCGTTGTAACAGCGCTGCAGCTTCTTTTTCTAAAACTTCGCGCAGAAAGCATAATGGGCGTTCAAAAATAATAAATGGTTAAATGAAGTAAATAGAAGCCATTTAACTAGCTTCTCTGAACAAAATGTGGCAACAATAAGAACGCATTTCCTATCGACGATGCTAAGAACCGCACCCTACGTCAGCCTTGTTTGTATGAAGCTTTTTCATAGATGTTAATGAGGATTCTTATTACCTGTAATATAGAAGCTCTGCATATTCCCGCAGGCGCATGATTTGCGTTAATTTCCCAGCTTATGAAGCCCTCCGGTTTGGAATAAAGGATGCTATAGTTGAATGAGTTAAAAAAGAAAGACATACTGCGTCCATTGGATTCCCAACGGTGCTTCCGAGATCAATTTCCATAATAATGTTAGCACGAGGTGGCGACATAAATAAATACGTGGATATCAATTTGTTAGAAAGGCGAGCGTTCGCTACATGCGATTAAGGAGCCGAAGCTGAAGCCAGCGAGAAAATTGAAATCGATAAACGAAGCACTCCCAGCAAAAAAAAAAAAAAAAAGGAGGTGAAATGGTTTATGGTTTGGTTAATGGGGTTTTAACGTCCCAAAGCGACTCAGGCTATGAGAGACGCCGTAGTGAAGGGCTCCGGAAATTTCGACCACCTGGGGGTTCTTTAACGTGCACTGACATCGCAGAGTACAGGGGCCTCGAATTTCTCCTCAAAAGAAATTCAACCGCCGCGGCCGGGATCGAACCCGCGTCTTTCGGGCTAGCAGCCGCGTCCCTCATAGAGGTAAAATGTAGCAAGCCTAACACCGTTTGTGCCGGCACAAGAAAGAGCCAGACACTTTGGCTGCCTAAGCCTCGCTCAGAACGGGGAATGTGCGCAGGCACTGATTACTAACGGTATACCTACATGCTCCAAAACTAACGCCACAGGCTTTAAGCGCCGAGTGCGTCGCGGGCACAGCGCTGAATCCAGCGCGGCTTTGACACTAATCTCTGGCGTTTGTAGGCTTTCCATTCTGTATAGTCCGGACCACTGGACTACTTTGTCGTCCGCCTTTTTTTTTAATCGTTCTTTGCTTTGTTCTCTCAGGTTTAACTCGCATGGAGCTTTAACGAAGAGGAGGGCAGCGGCTCTCCTTATGTTCCTTTTCTGGGTAAGAGCGACGTAGCAAGCACGGCCCCTTGGTCGTTCTTGGGGCTGTGATTGCACACAATACAGTACATATTTTTAAAAGCCCCTACCTTTGCACGAAAGAGAGATGGGCAAACACTAATTTTGAAGTCAAGATGCCAAAAAGGGCTTCGTTTATCAAATACACATTGACCAAAATGCAATCTCTGGTCGCCCTCATCAGGACGAGTTGCTGGCTTGTAGGCTGGCTGAGTGTTAAATATTTTTTCACGGCAACATCAGCCATTTTGCTGATGAGCATTATAATGGTACATTCTAGAGAAAAATATTTTTATCTTATTCTTTGCGGCAACGTTACATCGAGCGGACCACTGTGTCGTCCTCAAATTTCCTTTTCTCTCAGTTTCGTTTTAGCCTCATGAAATATACCGGGTGTTTTTTTTTTTTAGAAGGTCCAAAATTTTTTAAAAAAGGTAAATTGCTTTAGATTTATTTTAGCACTGGGGCTATACTGGAGGCTACGGCGGGCGCCAGGCAAGAGGAAAACTGTTTTAATTAGTTCGCTGATTAACTAAATATGTTAATTAACTTTTCTAATTTTTGTTTTAGGGTATACGATATGTTGTATTCGCAGAATTGGAGATCGTCCTCTAAGCAGTCCAACCGAGAAAAAACAATTTGAATTAAAAATTTTTCACGCACGTTACGAGGTGCGAAAAAGTCACCCTGGTAGGCATCTTCACACCGTAACGCAGCGGCGGGAGCGCCTCTGACGTAGTTCACTCCGCCCTGCGCTTTGCGTCACGCGTCCCAGACTGGCGGCCTGCGCTATCACTGCTTATCTCGCTTCGCTCCGCAGCCTCACGGAATGCCGCGCTGGAACAAAAACGCATTGACACAAAGTGCAGGGCGGAGCGAGCTACGTCACAGGCGCTCACAGACGCTGTGTTACAGTGTAAAGCTGCCTACCAGGGTGACTTTTTCTCGCTTCGTTACGCACGCAAAAAATTTTTTAAAGAAAATCTTTTTTCTTGGCTGGACTGTTTGAAAGACGATCTCCAATTCTGCTAATACAACATATCCCCTAAAATAAAAATTATAAAAGTTAACTAACGTTTTCAGTTAATCAGCGAACAAATTAAAGTAGTTTGCCTCTTACCTGGTGTCCGCCGTAGTCCTCCGTATAGCCCAGGAGTTAAAATAAATCTAAAGGAATTTACCTTTCTTTAAAAATTTTGGACCTTCTAAAAAAAAACACCCGGTATAGGGGCGGTTTAAGTCAACAACGTCAGCTCCAGAACTTCTTAGGATATCGATGCCGGGAATTGTGAATAGTGCCCAGCTAGTGCCGTTTGGTCTAGCCGCCTTTCTTGTTCTGCTCTGCAGTCACTGGGTCATTCGATTTATATCTTCACATGCGATGACAACACGTTATTTTTGAATGACAGGCTATCCGACCCATGGTGACAGCCAAGGCAATAATCGCTTCTCCTGAATTTCTAGAAGTTTGTTTGTTCGTTTTTTTCTTTAAAACTATTTTAATTCTGAGATTCTACAAACCTCAAGTGTCTTTCTACCAACCTCGTGACCTGAAGCGTGAGCCGTGGCACAGAAGTACGGGAGGAGGCTCGGCGTTTCGCTGAATTAAAAGCAAGCGTGATATAGAAAGCAGTCAAAGACTCAATAAAAAATATATCTCCCTCTACCTGAGTTTCTTGTTATACTCTCATAGTTTCTGTACCTGAAAAGAACTAATTTCTATTCATGCTAATGCGGCTATTCCTTAGCTAATTGTGGCCTCCAGATACACGTCGAAATGCTGTAATCACATGTGCCACCAGCTGCCCGCGCTTATGTTCGGATTTTTGTATATGATTTGCTTTATTCTATCCTCGTGTCGCTGCTCCGCTATCTCAAAAAAACTTTTATACGTAATTAATCCGTGCCTTGTCCGTATTAAAATTAATGGGCACAACGGTTGCAAGGTGACCCTGCACCAACATAAAGCGGTCTTCATCACTCGATGTATTAGTGCGATTTCGAGGCAGCTAATTTACAGGTAAAGAATTCTGGCAATAAAGTGAAAGTGTTTTTCCATTGGCTCAACTAAGCTGCACAAAAACAAAGCTTAGGACGGAGTGCATCAATATTTTGACCTCAGGCTTCATGTAGAGCTTGTCAGTTCTTCTGCTCATTGTACACCTTTTCGTGGGTGCCTTATCAATAGCTCACATTTTTCTACGCCAACCGGACTCGCGTTGGCTTTCGCAGCTTTCATACTTATCTTTTTAACTAAATTTATTAACTGCGTTAAACAACAGAAACCGTTTTGAAGAAATTGGTTGCGTTTTCTACGCCCTGTACCAGCCTTTCTTTCGCCAGCGTTATGCCCTGACGGGTGCAGTTTCAATTTGATGCAGCCAGAAATTCAGTGAACTTCTTGTGGGCTTCATGCAATTTTTTCAAAGCACTGTCAGTTTCCCTTTGCAACCAAGAGCAGCGCAGCCATCTAACGTTCTATAGCTGTCGAACAAAAACCGAGGTAAATCTTCTTCACCCCCAGGTGCGATGCTTTTATTATCCGATAACTGCGTTTTCGTTCCTTTCTTGGCGAATTCGGTGACTCTGGCTGACGTTCGTTCAGCTAGCGACGTACCCTGCGGAATCCTTTCAGTCCCGCGTGGTTTATATTATTAAGGGAGTAAAATAAAAGTCGGAGAAATATAATGGGCCCAGCTACTTTCATGCACTGAGTTTGTTTGCTTTGAGCGCTTTGCCTTTGTGTGAAATTTTAATTGCACCTCATTTTCTTTCAGCTCCCTCCAAACATACTACTATGGCGAGCGAGCAAAATGGTTTTATGGTCCGTTCATATCACCAGCGAGTAAACTGACCACCTCTCAGAATTGTTTTCTTAAGTGAAGAGTTCCGACGATTCAAACAGGAGCAGGAAAAGAATAAAGACAAAAAAGATCGAGCGCTACGCTAGTAGCTCTTGCACAATTATTTTCTGGCGTTGCTTTCAGTATTATGGCCATGTATTACCAAGAAACTGTTGCTTCTATTTTTTGGAGCTTTCCGAAATTTACTGTGTAAGTGACGAAAGCTACGTCGTTTTTTTTTTACTTCCTACTGCAGATGGAGGTTAATTTCCAAAATTTTTTATTGGGCACAGCCAAGCAGTATTCACTTAATGTGGGGAAAACGGCGCTGACTTAAATGAGAACAGTGGAGCAGGTAAGATAACATGCTCTAAACCTGGCGACAACATACATCTCAGGCACTGTCGCTAGCAGTATAAAAAGATCCTACTGATCTGCGCCCAAGGATCTAAACTTCATGAACGGAAAGCAAGACAAGAATGCTGCGTAGAGATTTCATGCCATATACTTAAATTGGGTCCGTTGTCTGCTGCTGTTTTTTTTTTTCACTGTGTTCCTTCAAGTTTTACATTTTTACGAAAGAAGCTAATTACCCCAAACACCAGTGACATGTTCTTGCAATGCTATAGGTGGTAATACATTACGTACTGCTTTTGCGCGAGAATAGCTATGATATCGCTTTTGCTTTGATGTACTTGAAGTATTTGTTTCACTTTCCGGTGCTGGAGAAAGTGTGTTAGTTCACATGAGGCCACCAACTACTATAACATCTTTTTTTATTCTCCGTCTTTATTTTAAGAAGTGTATCCAGTGTTAACTGCCTATGAACATACTAAATGGCATTCAAAAGAATTCGTTTCCTTGACAGCTTCCACAGAATATGCACTTCAGCCACTGGCGTTTTTTAGCGCTTCGTGTTTGAGAACACTTTAACCTTTTGGAAACGTGCGACGAAGTGGATATTCCTGTCATCTCTTTAGGGGTGATATAGTGTATGAGCGCTTCCGTCAGTCTCTTGATTACCTCAGGAACAACGTCGAAAAATAAAATGTTTGTACCCGAACATCCATTCCAGTGTGGTTGTTTTTAGTTCGTGGTTATAAAGGAACAAAACAGCCCTGTAAGCGCCTTTCGGTGTCTTTCTGCAACAAGAGTACTGTTCTCTTTGTTTTTAAATTTATTAAACGTGCCAATGGCGCAACACCTAAACAGCCTCCTAACGGGCTTGCTTTCCTGGATATTATCTTTAGCACTGCTGCATTATGCGATGCATACTAGTAATGAGAGACATTCTCGTATCGTACTAGTACTCGTATGGCACCTAATGTGGGGCCAGGAACAGCAGTGTCGTCGGTTCCCAGCTGAATAACAGCCGCCTTTTTCTTGCATTCATTTTTTCTATGCCCATGCATATGTTTGGTACGCCAACAGAGCTTCAGATCTTCAGTGCTTGAATGCAACCGTGGACGTCGGTTATACTTTTTTGAGATATGGCATAGCAGTTAAGCTTGTTCCGTTTAGAAAAGAAATAATGGAAAGTTGGTTTTTGAATGCCACTGTTTTTCAAAAAACTAACTCTTTATGTCATTGAAATATGTCGGCTGACTAGACACAATCAATTGTGCTGTAATGGGCTTAGATTATCACAAGCGATGGCGTGATTCCCTGAACAAACTCTTCATTGCGCTTCTTCGAACCATGTTAGGAAGTGATATTAAGTGTTTAAAGCTGCTTTCACGGCTTCTTGGAAGCAATAACTTTTTTTGCGTGTTGAGTGGGCACTTCTTTCTTAACTAACAAAACATTTTAAATATGAACCTACCAGCTACCACGCTGTCTAAATCTTCAGGTCTAAATAATAAAAAGTCGAGCATTGGGCTTCCCGCTCTAGACTTATGCTATATACGTGTTATTTCAGCGCGTCAGCTAATTTGACATTAATTTTGTTCACCAAACACCACAACCAAAGCGCTGTGAGTTAATAGCTTTCTCTAACTTGGTTACGAGTGGCTGCTTTTGGGCTATTGCCCTTTTTTTTCACCCTTCCTAAGACGCCTGTAGTCTCAGAGCCTCTATTGTACCCTTCGGCCCAAATGGGCCCGTAGGTTCTCCTTCAGTGGCCCTGTTGGCATTGTACGATCTTGTTCTAAAGCAGTTGGGTCCCTTCAGTTTCCGGCTTTTCTGTGATCACGTGGAGTGAAGAGTTTGCTCTCTTTTTTAGTTTCTGACGTCAGTTTTGCTCCTGACATTGCCACATGTCTGCTTTGAATGGGAACCAGTAAATTGCTATGAACTGGCGACAGGTTTTGTTAGCTCATTGGTGTCTCTAACGGCTGCGTCCTGAGTTTCATGAAAAGCAATAAATGGAGATTAAAAAAGAAAATAGACATGCTACTCGCCCATTCGTCTATAAATGTGAAAGTGCACTAAAGAAAGGCCTGTGTTCTTTTGGTTTTTGGCTTTCGTTTTTATCTGATAACGGAAAAATGAAGCTTTCTTCTCGGCACTGCTGTCCTCCTCTTACAGTTCATCTGCCATTTAGCGTTGAAACGATTCCTCATTGTAAAAAGGAAGGTGTATTAATCGTGCATAACAGTGGAAAAGTAGCAAAAAAACAGCGACGACAGCCATTGCACCCGTCAGTAGCGATCACTCACTTTTGAAAAAAAAAAAAAAAGCACTGAGTCCTCGGTTCTTAGAGCTTCGTCTGAGAAGCGACATTATTAAAAGATAATTATTAAAATCATTTGTTCTTTACTCTTACTATAAGAAGCACATTTCAGTTACTTATTTCTGCACGTTTACAGGATATTCGCTCGCCTTTTAAAGAATAGCCGGCAAGAAGCGACGGCTGAAAGACGCAAGGCACAGATAGACCTCCAAATGAATTTTATTGCACAAAAGAACTATGAGCACACGCTGTCACCATTGTATGCAACAACCCCGGAACCAAAACAGTAAAAACGATGCGGACTAAAAACCCAGAGGTTATTTATTCATTAAAGAGACACACTAAGAAAGTAAGAGACTTGAAAAGAGGGGCTCGTTAGGATATACATGACGGATCCTAACTGTCACCGAAGCCAAAAAACACAGTGGATGTTTGTATATTATGATGTGTTATGTTCATCAATTCGAAATTAATAGGGTAAATTAAAAAATATATATATAATTGGTTGCAAAGCAAGAGAAAAAACAAGCACTTGTCGCGAATTCAGAGGCCGTGGTTTCGGGCCCTACCGGTGGCATGTGTTTGTTTTTTCATTCGCTTTGTAATCAGTTATTAATTAAAATTTACCCTATAATCTCTCATCGATGAATATCAAGTAAATAAATAAATAACAGGGTGGCGTGAATAAACAAATAAATAATGGCATCCCCCATGCTCCTTGGCTTCGGTGACTGTTAGGTTCTATGATGGAAGCAAGCAACAGTTAGATTTCATCCCTTCACACCTTCATTTCTTCACACCTGATGCAAGGTGTGAAGGACCAACTCTTCGCTGGTTTGGTCCGGAATCCCCCGCAGACGGTAGCCGACTTCATCAAAGAGGCGACCGCCATTGAGCGGGCCTTGCATCAACGCTGCCGCCGAAATGACTCCTTGTGCGGTGAGCCAAGCGCCAGTGCGGCTTCTTTGAGCGTGTCCAGCGACAATGCGTCGCTGCGTGAGCTCATACGCGCTGTGGTCCGTGAAGAGCTGCAGAAACTGACCCTTGCCTCGTCTGACCCGACGGCTGCGGCTCTTACCGAGGTTGTGCGCGACGAGATTCGTCAAGCATTTTCACCGCCTCCTCCAGTCATACCGGAGCCACGCCCCATGAGCTACGCCGCGGCTCTCCGTTCCGAGTTGCCACCTGTGCAACGCTTGCCGTACCACCCGCCGCCGCCAACCGCTCCGCCACCGTCATTCTACCAGCGGCCTCAGCGAGGACCTGCCATGCGTCCACCGGCCCGGAAGGCGGCTGTTTGGCGCACTTCTGATCAGCAGCCGCTCTGTTACCATTGCGGGGAAGCCGGCCACCTGTATCGCCGTTGCCCATACCGTGAAATCGGCCTCCGGGGTTTCCCACGTGACGCTCCTTGTCCCCGTTTCGGTGAGCGACCCCACGAAATAGAGGAGTACCTTGCTGCCCATGACACCACCTCTAACCGCCGACCCCGATCTCCGTCTCCCGCACGCGTCACGTCGCCCAGCCGCCAGGCTTTCTCAGATGGACTGCGGGGCCGGTCTCCAAGCCCGCGCCGGGGAAACTGAAAGCGGCGACCTCAGGGGGGAAGGTTGCTGACAGCGGATATAACGAAGACCCCCGAACGCCGCCGGAGCGCGATGCCGAGATCCCGATGCCGCCGCAGCACGATTCTGTGAACCCGAGTTTCCCTGACACCGATGCAGTTAGCGCCGACCTCCGCATTCACGTTGACGGGCACCCAGTGACTGCTTTAGTCGATACAGGCGCGGACTTTTCGATCATAAGCAAGCACCTCGCGGATCGCCTCAGCAAGGTAAAGACAGCCTGGGATGGACCTCAAATTCGTACTGCTGGCGGTCACCTCATGACGCCTGTCGGAAGATGCACTGCTCGAGTCACCATTGCCAATTCTGCTTTTGTTGGCACTTTTGTTGTTCTGCCGCACTGCTGCAAGGACCTGATCCTCGGAATGGACTTCTTGCGTGAGCATGGTGCCATCATAAACCTTCCTGATCGTCTGGTAACATTTTCGACCCCTGGAACGATTCCAGCCGACACCGAACCACGCAGAGTGGCCCTGCGCATAATCGACGCCGATGTGACCGTCCCTCCGCGATCCTGTGCCCTCGTTACCGTCATTTGTGACGACCTGTGCAGTGCTGACGGCGTAGCAGAACAGAACACTGCGCTTGTGCTCTCCCATGGGGTCTGCATCGCCAGAGGTATCGTCACGCTACGGAACGGCCTAGCAGATGTCCTTCTAACGAATTTCGGGACCGAACGGCAACACATCGCCAAGGGCACTGCGGTCGCATACTTCGAGGGCATCGCCGAAATTAACGATTGCCTTGCCCTCCAGAGCGAAACGTCCAATTCTTGCACACCTCAGCTGATCCTCGACGTGAACCCAGGCTTACCCCCAGCCGATAGGGAGAGCCTAGTTGGCCTACTGCATCAGTTCCAAGACTGTTTCTCGTCTACGTCGGCAGTCAAACAGACGCCTCTCGCTAAGCACCGCATCATAACGGACTGCAGTACCCGACCAATTCGGCAAAACCCATACCGTGTCTCACTGCGGGAGCGTGAAGCCATAGCTGAACAAGTCAAAGAGATGCTGCAGGATGGTGTTATTCAGCCGTCGAGGAGCCCGTGGGCTTCGCCTGTGGTTTTGGTTAAGAAGAAGGATGGTAGTCTGCGATTTTGCGTTGACTACCGGAAGCTTAACCAGGTTACCAAGAAAGACGTCTACCCGTTACCACGCATTGACGACTCTCTTGACCGGTTGCGGCACGCGCGCTACTTTTCTTCACTGGACTTAAAAAGTGGTTACTGGCAGATCGAAGTTGACGAGCGGGATCGCGAGAAGACAGCGTTCGTGACGCCGGATGGCCTTTATGAGTTCAAGGTCCTTCCTTTCGGTTTGTGTTCAGCTCCAGCAACATTTCAGAGAATGATGGACGCTGTTTTGTCGGGCCTGAAATGGCAGACGTGCTTGGTATACCTGGACGACGTTGTTGTATTTTCGCCAACGTTCGAAGAACACCTCCAGCGCCTCTTGACCGTGCTACAGGCTATACGATCTGCCGGCCTGACGTTGAAGCCCGAGAAATGCCACTTTGGTTATGAGGAGCTCCTTTTCCTGGGCCATGTCGTCAGCCATCGTGGAGTCCGGCCGGATCCTGCTAAAACAGCTGCCGTCGCCAACTTTCCCACTCCTTCGGACAAAAAAACGGTCCGGCGTTTTTTGGGCCTTTGCGCGTATTACCGGCGGTTCATTGGCAACTTTTCCCGACTTGCTGCACCGTTGACGCATCTTACAAGAGAGGAAGTCCCATTCACGTGGACAGAACAGCAGCAGCAGGCATTTGATGAATTACGGCGACGCTTGCAAACCACGCCTGTCCTTGGTCATTTCGATTCTCGTGCGGAGACTCTCGTCCACACAGATGCCAGCAACGTGGGTCTCGGTGCTGTACTCGTCCAGTGGCAGGACGGCGCTGAGCGCGTAATAGCATACGCCAGCCGCACTCTGTCTCGTGCCGAATCTAATTATTCCACGACCGAAAAAGAATGCCTTGCCGTGGTATGGGCTGTGACAAAATTTCGACCTTACCTGTACGGCCGACATTTTCAAGTTGTAACCGACCACCACTCTCTCTGCTGGTTGACGAACTTACGGGATCCCTCTGGCCGCCTCGCGCGTTGGAGCCTACGCCTTCAGGAGTTTGACATGTCCATCGTCTATAAATCAGGGCGCCAGCACAACGATGCCGACTGCTTGTCCAGATATCCAGTCGAGGCTGCGCGCGACGACGACGAACCGGACTTTCCTCTCATCGCAGCCGTAGACGCAGCGACTATTTCCAGTCAGCAACGTGAGGACCCGGCGCTGAAACCTCTCATCGACTTCCTGGAAGCCCGTACCGAGGAGGTTCCCCAGCCCTTCGCAAGAACCCAGTCCTCCTTTTGTCTGCGCAACAACGTGCTGTACAAAGCCAACTTTTCTCCAACCGGAAGCGACTACCTCCTCGTCGTTCCAGCGAATCTCCGTGAAGAAATCTTGCAGGCGTGTCACGACGAGCCCACCGCAGGTCACCTCGGCTACGCCCGCACTCTGGCTCGGATCAAAAAGAGCTATTACTGGCCTAAGCTTGCGGCGACTGTACGACACTATGTGCGCACGTGCCGTAATTGTCAACGACGAAAAACACCCCCTGTCAAGCCAGCTGGACTTTTACATCCCGTTCAAGTGCCCAGACTCCCGTTTGAGCAAGTTGGCATGGATCTTCTCGGCCCTTTTCCAACTTCATCTTCGGGAAACCGGTGGATTATCGTCGCTACTGATTACCTTACGCGCTACGCTGAAACCAAAGCCCTCCAGCGCGGCACAGCAGCCGAGGCTGCGAAATTTTTCGTGGAACGCATCGTCCTCCGGCATGGCGCTCCAGCACTAATTATCACGGATAGAGGCACCGCTTTCACTGCCAAACTCTTGGAATCCGTCATGCGGCTGAGTGGCACTACTCACAGGAGAACAACCGCCTACCATCCCCAGACGAATGGCCTGACCGAGCGCCTCAACAAAACTCTCGTCGACATGCTGTCCATGTATGTTGACGTTGAGCATCGATCTTGGGACAATATCCTGCCATATATTACTTTCGCGTATAACACGGCTCAACAGGAAACCACGCGGAGGACGCCCTTCTGTCTGTTGTACGGCCGCGAAGTGTCGACAATGTTGGAAGCAATGCTGCCCCATGATGGCCGCGACCCCGACGTTGGTGCCGAGGAGTTCACGCTTCGCGCAGAAGAGGCTCGACAACTTGCAAGAGTGCGCATCCTGGACCAACAAGACCGTGACGCCCGACGTTACAACCGCCGCCACAGACTGATGACGTTCGCCCCGGACGACAAAGTGTGGGTATGGACCCCCATTCGACGCCGTGGCCTTTCCGAAAAACTGCTCAAGCAGTATTTCGGCCCCTACCGAATTCTCCGTCAGCTAAGCGACGTAACCTATGAAGTCCTCCCTGATGGGGCTTCCCGGACTACTCGCCGTCAGCAGAGACCAGAGATTGTTCATGTAGTCCGGATGAAGCCCTATTTTTCGCGAGACATTCAGTGACTAGGTGCTGTGCGTTACTCTGTTTTTTTTTTTGTTTCTTTCTCCCTATTTTCTTGATTTTCTTGTTAAAGCATCGGGCCGATGCTCTTTCCGAGAGGGAGGGTAATGCCGCGTCTACAACAATAGCCGCTCGGCGGCTGTTCGGAACGCAGCTCGTGCGCCACGCGGTTCGCGGCTGAAGAAGACGAAGCTCGACGTTCCATCCTGGCCGTCTCGGTGTGCGCTGGCATCATCTCGGTGTTGGCGTTCCTCTGCCGTTTGGACGCGGCGCTACCTGTACCAACTGCTACGTGACAATATTCATCATACGCACAAGCAAACAAATAGCGCACATTCAACGAAGTAACTAAACAAAGCGAAGCATTGTTTGTAAACTTGACAGCATATGATAGGAATAAAGGTGGTCACACCAGCCCTGCCCTATATTTACTTGCTACTCACGCGATTGGTGATTCCGGGGGTCATCCTGCGTTAAATTCGGCATGGTCACTGGCGTCCGTTATTAACGGCGTCGGCTGAAAATTTATGTGGAGACTGAAAACATTCAAAACAATGTTTTTTCGAGCTTCATGCCGACGTTTTCCTAGCCTCTATCAACAGAACTATGACGGGGAGCTATGAGCTATGAAGTCAGTAATAACCAAGGCAGCTAATTATTTCGCTTTCATACATCAGAACAATGCGTTGAATCTTATGAAAAAATCATGATATTTTTCAAGGCTAAAATTTATTATCGCACCCTATCTAGTCTGGCACCTCCTATCACAGGGGAATGGCATGGGTCATTATCTGCGTGAATACTGGTTAAACTCCATAAATCACGTGTTGTATTTCTGAAAAAAAAAGAAGCTTCTTCAAAAAGCTGACCTTTTCCATTATTATCCACAGGATGCTTTAGCCCAGCTGCTAACGTTTTAGGAGTAATACAGAGGTAATCATTGTCATAAGGTTTTCACTTTACTTCTAAGAGAAGAAATTTCACTACCTGCAAAATTATCTTTACTCTAAAATGACTACGAAATCATTTCCCCGGTGTAATCAGCCCCGCTATAAAAGAATATTTAACATTCATATTCACTTCCCTTCCTTTTGTTTATCGTTGGCTTTCTTGAAAAAAATATCTTGACGATCCCTCATCTTTCTTCCTCTGCCAGCTCAGGGAACATTGGAAATCGTTGCAGCGTTAACGACTGGAGCGATTAAAATCAAAACGTATTGTTAAAATAACTACACTGTTACAGCCGACATAAGTACTGAAAAATTATGCGCTTTAATTCCCCATCGAAAACTTGCTCGACTGCATTAGCGGGATTTGCTCGGGATGCAGGATTTGAGCATTATACTCTGGAGCAAACTAAAAGATTAGAGTTATGTATTAGCTTGTTTACGAGGTTTAACGTCTCAAAGTATGTAAGGCTATGGGGGATGCCATTGGGAGGGCGCCGGATAGTTTATACCTCCTGGTGTTCTTTAACATGCACTGACATCGCACAATTAACATGCAGAAAACCAAAGTAATTTTCAACAGTCTAGCAAGAGAACAGTAGTTGACGTTTGGTAGCGAGGTGCTGGAATTAGTAAGGAAACATGTTTCTTAGGGCAGGTAGTGACTGCTGATCCGGATCATGGGAAAGAAATAACTAGAAGAATAAGAATGGGTGGAGCGCGTATGACAGGTTCTCTCAGATCATGAATGGCAGCCTACCGATATCCGTCCAGAGAAAAGTATACTGGTAATCAATCACCTATGTGACAGAGACGTGGAGGCTAACAAAGAGGGTTCAGCTTAAGTTAAGGACAACGCAGCGAGCTATAGAAAGAAAAATGATAGGCGCAACAATAAGAGATCGGAAGCAGGCGGTGTTAGCGAGGGAACAAACGCAGGTTAAGGACATCCTACTCGAAATAAAGAGGAAGAAATGGGCATGTAATGAGAAAGCAGGATAACCGATGGACCTTAAGGGTAACGGAGAAGATTCATAGAGAAGTCAAGCGTAGCAGTGGTGGCAGAAAGTTAGGCTGGCGGATGAGATTAAGAAGTCTGCACAAAAATAGTGGCCACAACTGGCAAAGGACAGGGTTAATTGGAGAGATATGGGAGAGGCCTTTGCCCTGCAGTGGGTGTTGTCAGGCTGATGATAATCATGACACCGCACAGTACACATGCCTTTATCATTTAGCGTTCATCTAAATGTGACTGCCGTGGCCGTGATCGAACCACGTCTTTGGACTCAGCAGCTGAGCGCCATAGCATGGTATTGCCACCAGGTGGCCCCAGGTAGCATCAGAAGACAAGGAGGTGAAAGTTGGCTCACGGGCCCTGAGGACTTATCTGGAAATGCTGCCGGTGAACGGTGTCTCGATCCTTGGTTCCGTGACAATATATCGTTCGCTTACTGAAGCACTCCAGTCAACGGAACTGAAGTTATAAGTTTCACTGGCCGTAAATACGCTTTCTATAAAACAGAGAACTTATTTGAAGCTTGCACGAATGAGTGAAGTGGTGTTGTCGAAGTCATCGCATTTCTTAAACTTTGTGCGCTGTAAGATTCACAAAAACGAAAAAGAAAAAAAAATCAAATATTGACAAACCACGCTTGCCATTATTTCCGCCGCGGGTATGAACGGCAAGAATTTGCTGCCAACTGCCATGTAAGTGCATGGAATAGCCTTCAACACTTGATGAGCCCAGTAGTGGCGACACGTTCTAAATTCTTTCTGTCGTATGGTTAGGGCTGTAACAACTCTGTTGTACTGAGTACGAAATCTGTCATAGAAGAGACTGTTTATCCGGCGGGTCAGTTAGGCTGCCTACCGTTTGTGCATAGGGAAACGCATGCGCAGCCAAAACGGCAGATGGGTCCGAAAATATCTCCGATTTTCTGCCAAGGCAACTGTTTGAAGGATAGCACTCCGATACCACTGTAGTGAACAAGTTTGCAAGATGATCAGCTCGTACATGACGTGCAACGACAAATGGGCATCTTAGAATAAGCAATGAGGCGAAAAATGAAAAACTCGCCCGTAATTAAACGGCCTTTTTGCGAACTTTTACAAAAGTCAAGTGCAGTTACCTCTTCCGGCTTCATTCTGCATCAACGGTCAGCTCACTACGACCCAAGAAGTTCAGGAGGAAGCAGTGCACGTTAATCTCTCAGAAAAAAAGCAAGCATAGCTATGAAGCAATTCAAAAGGACTCATAACCGCATACGCTGTAGGCACATGGTGGTCGTCTTCTTCACGGCTGGGATTCATCATGCTGAGGGTGCTTTCCACGTGGTGAAGGCAACTCAAAGTTTGAAGGCAACAACCCTCTTTCATCAAGCAGGTTCAGATCTGCGGCCAGCAGTCTTTCAGCCATGTAGGGCAAGAAGAGATGAACGACGATGGCCGGATTGTCGAACAGATCGAGTAGGAAGAAAAAGAATCACAGAGACGATCCGGGGTCGGCGCTCGGTATCTCGGCGAAGCATCGAATGCGAGGAGCGCGGCGTGCGTTGACCGACTCGAAAGTGCGGCCGCCTGGCGGTTCGGGGATGAACCGCCGCTGGCGGTGTTCAGCCACGGCAGGGTTGGAGTGGCTCACAGCGCCCCCGCTGCTCGTCCGGTCGAATGCAAGGCGGTCGGTCGCACCCTCCCCGCTGAATTGGCCTCGGAGGGTCGTGTTCCCCCGGAAAACGTCGGTTGCCGTCGCCAGCTGTCTTTGGCCTTTAATCACGGAGCAGAGAACCGGACTGATACACTGTTAGCATGATCGTAAGGCACTGGCAGGTGGATCCTTATTCGTGGCCTGAACCCTAACATTGTTTCCAGTTCCTAAGGGTAAACCCAAGGGCCTTCGATTACTCCGACATCGAATAAAGATTCTTGTTTATTAGATGTTTACCTCTGCCTGCCCTTTCGCTCTTCATTATGTAAAAAAGGGACGACAGTATCTGCATTTCCCTATTTTCTCACTTTTCTATATATTTGAGTTCCATAAAAAAAGTGGAATTTGTCGAACATCTGTTGCGCATTCGAATATTTCTCGCTTCTAGGGAATGATGCCTTCTCGCATACATGCAGCGAGGCTGAAACAAATGCTGCTAGGGATAAGTCCCAGCTGTGGAAAATATTCTCAATATTATAAAGATATTATGCTTTCGATGGCTTTTGTGAGGAATCAGACTCCTGGGTTTCCGGACGCAGCAAGGCAACTCTTTTCTCTAGTACTTCCCAGTTTTCCATATTCTTCCGTGAACCCGAGGGCCCATGGATTGTCCCTGTGTATTATTGTTGGTGCCTTAGCCAGCTACTATGTAGTGGAGTCTGCGGCAAAAGTATGGGACATGCGAATGTATACAGCAAAATTAATCTGCACGCCGTCACGTAAGGAAATTATCTGAAATCTCTCCAAATATGATGGTAATATGTATGCTTGATTAGCTGGCATCAAAAGAAGGACAAGGCAGCGCTACACTCTTCTTATTATTTGATCGCGTCCATTTCAAAAACTTCAGCACCAAACTGCGTTTTGGTGGTGGGTATAATCCTTACGCATCTGAGCATTGCGTATAATTATGCTCATTCTGTTCAAGCCGGTTTATCGGGAAGGCATTTCATGTCGCTGCTTCGGCCTAAATGTCAAGCTGAAATGGTTGACCGGTCGCATTAACAATAATAACCGCCCCGACGGGATCAATTTGTTGGACTTTTTTTTTCTGCCTCTTTTCTAAACCACTGATTCTGCCCATTTACTTGTCTCAGGGATTTTCTGTCAATGCGTGGGCACATCCGGTCGATCGAAAGCGAACGAAAGCACGCACAGCCACTGATGAACACGGAGTGCTTTTCGCCAACACCGCCTTAGCCCCATTCTGCTTCTCCTTACTTAATGCCAGCCGACTCGTGTAAGCGGCGACCACCCCAATGGCGTGACTTGTGCGGCTTTAGCCACTCTGTCCGTCGCGATCCAGGAAGGAAAAGAAAACGATCTCCGCCGCCATAAAGGCCGGCCCCCTCTCCTTTCGGGAGATGGGGAGATCAAAAGATACCTTTTTTCCGGGGGCGTGGGCATGAATAAAGGGCGTCTCGTAGCCCCACAAGAGAGCCCTTATGTAGACGCATGTGATGCGTCACGCCAGCGTCGTGGACGTTATGGATGGCTTCTTGGAGCACCGCTGCGCTCCCTTCGCTCTCGACAGCGCGCGGTGTCAACTGTTCCCCAGTGAAAGGATGCACCGTCGTAAGCGTCGCATGATCAGCGATGCCTCGTCCCAGCTTCTATAAGTGCCTATGTGTAACAGCTTGCATGCCTGTGCGCCCTGTCACCAGATTACGGCGCAGACATGTCGAGGGGCTTTAGAAGCCTGAACCAAAAATGGATCTTCGCCGTCGAGCCGAAACGTATGTCTAGAGCGCGCCGAGGAACTGCGAGCCGTCTTACGTGAACTGGTGCGCTTATTTTAAAGCTTTGTGAATCAGTTCGGAGGCAGGAGCGTAATTTCACTTTGCAGATTTGTTGGCAATCAGAGAAAAAGCACAGCCACTAACGATAGCCCTTCGTGACGTTGCGGAAAAAAAAAAGGTGAATTTTTTATTCAACTGTTTTTAAGCTGATTTCGAAAGTTTGGGCAGTAACAGGGCTGAGGCACAGAAGGAAGCACATGGTGAGCATACGCAGGTGCTTTGTACATTTACATTTTAAAGCAGAATAGCGTTATTGTCCTTCGGCTGGCGCTGAAGCGTGTTTTGTGCTTCTGCGTGCTAACGGGAAAGAAATTAACTCAGCTCCTCCAAGTGTCTAACACCGGTCTCGACACGACGTGTGCACCATCAGTTTACGCTCGTATAGAGTTCGGCACAGTTCGGAACTTCAACGGGAGGAGGAGGGAGGCAAGTTACCTTTGTACCCGTAGTACTTAAACAAGGATGCATGCTTTAAATCATATCCGTGTGCTGTCAGCGGCGTTTAAAATGACATCAGCAGCAATTGGCTAAAAGTTATCAGACTACGTCCTTTCTGCGACCTCGTTGCTCAGCCGAGAATTTCCAGAGCTTTGAAACACACTTGTGCCGTTTTCTTTCAGTCTAAACGCGACGAGTTTCCACTTCAAGAGTATTTCATGCACTTGGCGCGTCTGAAGGTCCCTCATTGGCGGAGTACTACGTTTTATATCAGTGGGAACCATTACCAGAAAAAAATAAACAAGCTGAAATGAGAGACTTAACGTCCAGCGCAAAGGATGAAGTGTGTGTGTAAACAATAGGCATGGACGCTTAAAAACCAAAGTTATCGCACCAAAACCAAGAAATCAAATCTTCTATATTTTTCCTCTCGTTCTTCCCAAGAATTGTGAGCTGCAGTCTTTCTTTAGTTTGTTTGTTTGAACGCGACCGCAAGCTTCATCCCAAGAACACTCCAAGTTTCTGGGCAATGTGACAACGGCTGTAGGTTGAAGCAGTGAAATCGTCCCACTCGTAACTACCGGCGTGGTTGATCGTTGATGTGCACGCTTAAGTCTGATGCCGTTCAGAATTTTTGGCGAATCTCCTGGCGCGTCCGATTCTGTTGCGCCCATCTAAAAATGAAACAGCATCGAGCGACGGGGGGCCTGCGCTCTCTTGAAGAAGCGGCTTGATGGTCTGTTGTATGCCCTGCTGGCGAGCACTCCCACACCGCTTCATGGTGGGAAACAGCTGGCGGTCATTCGGTCCGGTGGTAGCGGAAGCTGAGACTGAATTCGCCTTTGTGCGGCGCCGCGACATCTTGAATGGACTCCCACAGACACAGCTAGCTTGGGCCTCCAGACCACCAAGACGGCCGAAGCGTTCAGTCGGTCGTTTCCTGCAATATCTGCTTCTACCGTTCGAAATGAAGGAGTGCCGATGTTTCCCAGTTGGGTTATAAAACTTCTGTTGGCCTTTTTCTGTTTCAACTTCAAATAACGTCAGCTGGCGCGCGCAGTAACGCATCTTCTGAGGCAATTTGGGAAAGCATTAGCCTCATGGCACCAGATATTGTAGATCTGTGCCTGCAGGTCCTGACTTTTTGTTTTGTACTTGTTTTTCTATTCTCGCAGCAAGGTCCACCTGAATGTCTCGAAATTATATTTCGACGGCCCGATCCAGCGGGTCCTTTTCGCATCTCTTACAGTTCTATGTACCTTACGTATGTTATTTGCTTTTATTTTTCAAAGGATTTGCTGAACGACCAGAATTTGTTGGGACACAGCATCGAGCATGATCGCTTTTTGAAATCCCCAAAACCGCTGACGGTGACCTACAAATCCTAGCGAGAAACAAGGTAATAAATCACATCAAAACCAAAATCATAACTGTAGATGATAGCTAGGTTGCTAACTGTTATAAATTTGCTGACCACCTTTCTAGTCGAGACCATTCCTTGTTTCGTGCCGTCAGCCAATAATGACTTTCCTAAGGCGTAAACGCCATCTTTACTCGTCAAAAATCTTTTTTTTTTTTTTACAAATTACTGGCGCGTTTTTCTTAAATACCTGTACGGCGTCCGTATATAGTCGCAGAATCTTCTTTTGAATTTCTGGCAGAAATTCAGTCTTGTGTGTCTACCCTTCGGACATACCACAATGTTCAGAAATCCATCGTGCGTTTTAGTAGGATATTAGGTAAACTCGTTTTGTTTTAGCACCTTCCAAGAAATTCTGGGCATTTCTAGCTTCCCAAGTGTGATCAGCCAGACTCTCTACTTTTTCGTGACCATTTCTACGCAACTGCTGCAACTAAGCCAGAAAGCACTTCGCTGCATACGCAGAATGCCCACGATCGCGCATTATTAAGATAGATCGCACTTTTCGTCCTCCCATGCGGTAAAATAAAAGTGGTGATTTATTTACACAACATCACAGCTATGTACTTTAAGACCCATACCAATCTTCTCACTAAGATTCGTTCATTCTTTAAAGCATCCGCTTCAAGTTTACTCTAGACTGCTAATGTACCGTCAGCACCGTCAAACACGAAGAGGTTGCTTAAGGGGGGTACAGACACACAATTTCGAACCAGAACAAATCATATAGTTTTTTCGTTGACGTACGAAGAGGCCATCTAGCAATTTTCAGTCGCAAGCGTTCAGCTGCACATAATTAAATACGATTTGGAATGTTTTCTGAGGAGCCACTGGGCATTTCCACCCGCATCGAGGGACGTCAAGATGCACTTGCCTAAATTATTGTGGCATCAACGAAACCAGACGTTCTTCACTAGAACAACCAATGCTTTCCGACAACGCCAACGTCATCAGGAACGTGGCAGAGTCATGGTTAATCAGTTGAATGTGACGTCAAGGCGCACTTCAGCGCATGAACCCAGCGAGAACAAAACAGCCGGTACAAAATCGTTTGTAATTAAATATTAACGCTGCGCACTGTGGTTCTTAGCTCATTATCATGATTACTAGCCCGTAGGGCATCCTTCAAGGCTATAAGAACCTACAGAGAAAAATTTTGTCGGCTCCCCATTAAACGTGAACATAACACCAGTGAAATACTAGAGGCCGGATAGGAAGCAGGGGCGGGGATTAATGTATCTGGCAAAGAGCGGTATCCCCAAATTAGATGTGAAAGAAAGTGCACTAATGCCCAGTCTGCCTCAAGTAATACCTTTTCGATTTCCTCTTCATGCTTAAAGTGTTTTGTTGAAGCATTGCTTAGGCGAACGTTCCAGGTTACCGCACTTACCAACTTCGCCATCCGACAGTTGCAGGTAGAGACATCAGCGTATGCCCTTATTATCAAGAATATCCCTATCAGAGCTGTTCCTGACGGGAACTAGAGGGCGACAAAGAGATCTAGAGACCACAAGAGTGAAACCACTGACTTTAGCAGAACGGCTTCTAATTTTCTAGCTATAATAGCGAAAAAAGCATATAAGTGGGCTACCTACTCAATGGTGTCCCGAAAGAAAAACCAGAAGAGTGACTCACTTTCGCAGTGGTTAAGCCACACTAGGATCCACTTGCGGTGAGAGTCGAGGAGGCACATTTCACATTGCGAGAGCTGAAACCTCGTGCACAGCTCACTACTTCTGGATAAACGTGTCCGTCACCACGTGGCATTTTTGGCGACGTTCTCGAAAAAATACAAAGAAACCGCAGTACTATTGCGACCTCAAAGGAAATGACTGACCCGTGGAGAGTTGAGTGACTGCAGTGACAGAAAATTCTTTTTTTTTTATGCACACAAGAAGTGATATTAGCGTCCTTGATTGTTTCGCGCTGAAAAATCTCTCTTTAAGGAATCCAATGAAAATTCCAGCTATGTAAGTTGGAAGGCATTCATAATGTTGGCGAATCAGTGTGAGCATAGCAAAAAAAAAATGTGGGCTATGCTCCTGTGACTTTCTCAGGCCTAGATTTTCTGGTTAGTTAGCTTTAGTTTATGGGGTTTAACGTCCCAAAGCGACTAAGGCTATGAGAGACGCCGTAGTGGAGGGCTCCAGAAATTTCGACCACCTGGGGTTCTTTAACGTGCACTGACATCGCACAGTACACGGGCCTCTAGAATTTCTCCTCCAAAGAAATTCTAGCCGCCGCGGCCGGGATTGAACCCGCGTCTTTTGGGTCAGCAGCCGAGCACCATAACCGCTGAGCCACGCCCTGACCGGTCATTTAGATGTGTTCGATGTGGTTTAACTGCACAATTTACCTGGGGATTACATTTAGTACTGGTTAAGAGGCAGAAACTCTCTACATTACCTTCGATACCTTTCTCAGACATTATTCCCCCCCCTCCCCCCCCCCCCCCCCTTCCAAATCTCGCACCTACTAAAGGTCGGAAGAGCTACCACGGCTGTCTCTGGAGTGAAAATGCAAAGTTGTAGCAACGCTTTTCTAACCAAAGTCGAGACCGTTCAGTTCTCTCGCTTCGCACAGTTCCCGCAATGACATGCCCCTATCAATCAAGCAGTAACGAACATGCAAGCTCTGCAGCATTGAGATTGTTTAGCCAGCATTGCCCCTTACAGAGTGACTCGCCAACACGCCACTGCACTCCTTTCGGTGCCCAAATCACTGCGAAACGATTGACAAAGAACAGCGGCTGCTCGAAAACCACACTGCCTGCGCGTGCCAGACGCCCTGTTGCCATTTCCCCAACCAGGGGCAGTCCGGGCGCACAATGCGGCCAGCGGACGGCAATCAGAAAAAGGAATGACAAATCGCACTCCCTTCGTAAACGCCGTCGTCGCTCGCTGTCCGGCGGATAAAATATAAAGTGCGCCAGAGTAATGCAATAAGACGACGAAAACGAGGCGAGGAATGCCCGCTCGTGCTTCGCATTCACTCTGACTTCTCCGTCCTTGCCATCCCCAGTTCTGGCAGCAAGGAAAGGAGAAATCGAAACAGGGCAGTGCAGCCCTTCATACCGGGCAGGCCTTGCGACGCTGCCTCCCGGCTCCTCCTTATTGCGTGTTTCACCCGAGGGAAGGATATGAGAAGGGGAGTGAGGCAGAGAGGAGAAGTTGAGAGAGAGAGTGGAGGTAATACTTTGCCCTTGGTTTTGTCTGCACCCTCCCTATTCGCCATGCGCTGGGGCCGCATCAGCCCCTGCGGCATCAGCGGCGAGGGAGAACGTTTCAACGCGTGAGTGCGCACGCGTGCGCGGTGGCAGGCTGGGGGGCCACACGTAAGCCTTCACTTTCGGCGGGTGCGCACATCCGTGTGCTGCGTTTCGAAAGAAAAGAATGACAGAGAGTATTGAAAAACAAAGCGGGATTGTAAAGAAGGAAGGAACGAAAGAATGAACAAACGAACGAACGGACGGTAGGGAGGAAGAGAAGTAAAAAAGGTAAGATGGAGGTGAGGAAAAAAGGAGGAGAGAAGAAAGTATGAAGAGGAAGAGGGAATATAAGGAAGGAAGGAAGGAAGGAAGGAAGGAAGGAAGGAAGGAAGGAAGGAAGGAAGGAAGAACGAGCGAACGAAAGTAAAAAGCGAAGTTTATTTCGAGCGAAGTAACGCGCGCAGTGCCTGTCTCACTTCTTGCTGGACGCTCAAATCGTGCCGTGAAGGAAGGACTGGAAGAGAGAGCAAAAGAGTCGTGAGAGACACAGGCGTAGTAGGAAAGGGCTTTTTAGAGAACAAGCAAAAAATAATTAAACCAAAATAAGAAATTCAGAATGAAAAGGAGATAATGAAAAATAAGAGAAAAGTCAAACGAGAAACGAAAAAAAAACACACTAACGCTGAATGCTCATTGCTAGTTGCGGGCCTAATACGTACACCGGCAGTGTACGGATGGAGCGGCAAGAAATCTAGATATATGATTATGACAGTGAAGGTAGCCTGCGTTGGCAAACACGCAGCCTGTCGTGAAAGGCACGGTTCGTTTCGCAGCACACAAATCGCCATAGCAGCTGGGATGAGGGCAAAGCAAACCTGGCGCCGGAGACGTTGGCTCTTGCGACCACTTCTACACCTCGTCCTGTCCAAGCGTCTGTGTGAGTGCACACACAGGAGTTCCATCCGGCGTCTGCCCAGCCTGGATCTAATAACTAGACGGGTTGCATTTGGAGCACTGCTGAGGTCCCTGCTTCTTTTTACTAACCTTTGCAAGACCCGGTCAGCAGCATAGCCAATATTTTTGCTTTGGGTCTTTTTGTCAGCATATTCTTCGCTCGCTATTCGCTGCTCAGAATGCTGCCGAAGTAGTAAGTCAAAGCAGGTCTCGGGTGGTGTTTGCGCAGTTAAACAAGTTAGCGACACGGAGCTCCTTCGAGTCGGAAAAGCTTGTTCTAGGGGAATCTTCAAGCGATGGTAGAATATGTGTCCTGAATGTATGTACACAACGTGTTCTGAAGGCTGGAAAATTGCATGTCTAGTTTTCACATGCCCCAGAAGCTTCAAGAAAGTTAGACCGGGCTAAATATAGATGTTCAATTCGGCACTCTCATACACTATGTTGGAATCATTAAGTCTAGTACGACATTTACTGCATATATCAGTAATCGAAAAGGGTGCATGTAAAGACGGAGCTGTAAAATCTCTCGGTCCGCCTGCCTGAAAGAAGTGATCCAATCTTGCACATTTTTTTGCGCGCCAGCTGCATGAAAGGATAATCTCGGTTCTTGCAAATGAATTTACCTTTATTACGTCTCCTTAGAATTTTTTGCAGTGTTACAAATATTATTTTTCTATGGGAACCCTCTTTGTAGACGAACGAAAAATTGAACATTTTGCTGACAATTACGCAGCCATCTTACGCAGCCATCTTGGAGGTGTTTGTTATCATATTTATGGGCATGCACTTTGGGCGCCCCGATTCGTAAGCCATCTTTATTTTTTCGTCGGCAGGGCCCACCCTTTATAATGAGCTCACGAAACGACGTTGCTTTCCGGATCTTGCATCACATCCGCCCGCTGTACATGGAAAAAGAGCTGAAGAAAGGATATAAAAAAATTTAAATACGGCCTTTGGTGGCTCATTTTTAGCAAAACTCGAGATAAGGAATTGCAGCCATTTCTCGTAACTCTCCATGCTGTGATGCATGGAGCGGCCTACGGGGATCAAGGATTGAAAAAAATTAAATTTAAGTCGTTTGTCATCAAAAATATCTTCCTATCTCTATGACATCAAGTACTTGAACATTTTTTAGTGAGTATTTGCATTGCACGTTGTGTTTCGTCCTTTATACGCCTACCTTAGCGCTTTCATTTCTTACCTGCCTTTCAATGCGGTGATTACTTAGTAGCAAGTAAAACATGCAGAGGCCGCCACGGGTTCTTAAGTGACAGAAAATGCTATAAATGTTGCTGGGTAAAAAAAGCAGACTGAAAATACAAGCTTTAGCACTACACATCAGCCTGCATGGCGCACTATCGAACTAGACGACTTTGACTGTACCGCCGTCAGCACGCATAACAGGAACCACCTTAATATTGTCTCAGACCCAGCGGCCGACGCCCAGCGGCACTAATGCCGGTGCAAGACGCACCCAAACGTTTTTGTTAAGACTGTTCACGGCGGCACATGGATGTTCTAGACATGCGGCTTTTCTTTTGCAGTGCGCTGGCTGATATTTGCCGTACAACCACGTGTGATTAGAGCTGGCGCTACCCCTCTGCATGCTTCTTACAGCCATTCTTAAATGTGATAGTCTACGCTCGGGGCAAGTATTCTCGTTGTGAGCTACTTAAGATATTGGGAGGTCAGGAGTGTGCAAGGCTCCCTCACTTCATGACCCATGGCTAGCCTAGATTACATGTCTAGTGATCTGCTTATGTTTCTAAAAGCTTCTTCTTATAGGAGTTTTACGTTTCGAGTGCCATGCATTTACACTTCAGCATTAATATGCCGTAATAAACTATGTTATGAAAATGCTGCAGTGATACGCAATATGCTTACTTGATAACTGTTTGCATGTGTGTTTGGGAGCAGGTAAAATTAACCTCTATTACTTCAAGATGCAGAAAGTCAGAAACACTACTACTACGACAATAAACCAAACCCCTCAATTTCTTTGTGCCTTAATTAAAACACGTTTATTACTGGCATATTATGCGCCGTTGTATACTCGTAGTTTAAAGTACATGGCATAATTATTAAGTTAGACGGTCTAAGAGGGCAAAGTGGCTCTGTCATCGATGTGCTTGGCGATGTGGCGCAGGCCATGTAGAAGCAGTGCGAAGGCTAGCAGGAGAAGGGAAGCGGAATGCCACCTGCCCCGGAGCACTTGGCGCATGGAAGAAAGGGCGATGGGGAGAGGTATGCCGCGTCTATACAAGGGCGTAATATCGCGTAGCAAAACAAGTGTCACATATGCAAATTCAGCAGCTACTGTTGAGTTTAGCGCGGTACGCCGCACGAGGTAAAAATTATCAATTTTTTTTGCTTAGGTCTTGACCTTAGATAGATGTGGGCGTGGAAAGAAAATCTATAATAGAGCGGGAAGAAACTTCTACAATTTTTACCTTCACATGAGATGGAGAGGTCCCAACGATACGCATATTCCATTTACCCCCTTCTCTGGTCTCCCAAACGGTGCCCGCTTCGAGCCACGCCGTGATGAAATGATCTTGCTTGTCATACTCATCTCAACGCGAACTTGCTTACGGCTTGCGTACGACCACGTCAGGCAGCCAAGTGGGCTTGGTTTCTTCATCACTCGATGATGCACGGCGCATTTTCGGCAGGACATAGTCTAGGGTTACCTGAATAGCATTTTCATTGTCTAAACCGCCGACACGAGTTTTCTGTTACAACATACGACAGCTTCGATGACATCCTCTATCCAATATAAAATGCTTTATCCAGCTTACGTTATAAAAGAGAGAGAGAGAGAGAAATCAGGGTTGATTTGCGCAGTTAGGCCAAATTCGAACTAGGTGCACTAGTCCTGTGCGGCCATTGTTTTGCATTGTTTGTCATGGTTCTTCATTGTTTATTCTGTTCATGCTTAGTTATTGTTAGTTAAGTGAAGTGGTAAATCAAACGGAATTCTGTGTGTTGTGTGTGTTCGCATCGCATGGATGGAGCACAGGAGATACCTTACGCGATGTTTATTACAGGCGTATACTGTGCATGTATATCAGTCACGGTTCCCGTTCTGCAGAAAATTTAGCACTGTCGTCTTCATGGGCTGTGTTTTGAGTGTAATGGCACGTGGCTCACCTGCCACCAAGGTCACATGACCTTGTGGCGTTGTGATCACCTGCTCACCTTGGCAGGTGGCAGACATCTAACAACCGGTGAACCAGAATGATATAAGGCTTTTTTCTGTGAACGCGGGCTTCAGTGCTAGCGCACTACAAAGAAATCTACCTCCACCCTCCATAAGCCCCACCCGCCCGCCTACTTCCACTAGCTTCCATAGGTGATTGCTGCCACTACGCTCCACCACCTTCCACCAACCTCCACCCGCCTCCCTGAAAAATGTGGTCCCGGTAAACAAAGACGGAAAGGTTATCTGCGATTTATTTTTCGGGTAAAAAGAACGAAACAAATACTAATGCTCGGCAACTATTCCATCCCACGTGCCCACGAGTCCAGCGCATTCCTTTTGACATGAGATTACCAGCGACCACACAACGCCGTTGACGCCAAATACACTGGGAATTAGCTACGAAGGATGCTGAACTCGCTGATACAACTGATGGCATTATTGCCAAGCGTTATTTTATTGCGAAAGCAATACTACTTGCACTTTGCAGGGTGACCACCATCGTGCCGCGGCGGTGACCACCATTTACCTTCATTTGACCTTGATTGCATTAGCTGGATTAGATTGGATTACATTGGATTACGTTAGATTAGATTGGACTGGATTAGATTATATTAGATTAGATTAGAGTATATTACATTGGATTGGATTCGATTGGATTGGATTGGATAGCAGTGGATTTGATTGGATTGGAATGGAATGGATTGGATTGGATGGGATTAGATTGGATTGGATTGTATAACCGATGCATCACCACAAGTCTAACCACAAGCACCACCACCAGCTACACTACCAGGTGTACCATGGCGTAGGTACGGATATTGCTTTCGCAGTTACCGGGCTTAACCAAGCTAAGCCACAGCGAATTTTTTTTGGTGGTCGTTTTTTACGGGCGAAAAATAAATTTCACCTAACCTCCGTGTCCTTGATTAGGGTAACCGCATTTTTCTCCATGGCCTCCGCTGTTCCACCGTTCTTGGTCAAATGCACCCGGAGAAGCTGATGATTCTGGCACATGGAACCTCGTTCGCTTAGAGTGCGCGTCTCGGAAATTGAAGACCACGCCGGTGAAAAGCGCGGAAAAAAAAGCAGAAAATCCTATACATGAAGTACCCAGAGTCGCGGTGCCGTGAAGGGCGGCAAGAGATCAGCTTCTTACATCACAATGTTTTGGACAGTCGCGAGCCGGGTAACGAAGCGACGCCTGACGCCGGTTTCGATCTACGTACGGCGCTTAGGGTAGGCTTGAGGGCACAGAGGTCCCTGCGAGAGACGAAAGAGCGGGCGTGCGCCGTTAGGCCAGTTTGGCCAGGCTTTCCCACGTTCCACGAAATTCTGATCGCTATTGAACATTAGAGTTTTCTGGGTGTCGATGCGTGCGACCACGGTTACGTTTACGGCGTTTTCAACTTTATTTGAGTAGCCTGAGTGAGTGTGCAGTGCGCAGCAATTTGATGGTCACGCGGTGATGGACGCTCACTGCAACGACTAGGACACGGTGCTGATGAGCCAGTATAACGTTCCATTAACATCTAGCTCTGTAATAGAGCAGCCACCGACGTGCGTCGCGTCGTGCGTCCGCGTGCGTCCGCGTGCGTCCGCGGTGCCTCCGCGTACGTCCGCGGTTCCATGAATTCGGTAAACGTTCCACCGGGGACCGGTGCACATGTCAAAGTCTCGCTCCGTGCACTGTGCTGGAGACTGGATTGCGCCACAGGAAGTTCAGCGAACTTCACAGTTACCCTGTACTTTCTCGGTATCCCTGGGTAGCTGTCTATTTGCTCCTCGCTGCTTACTCTTCGAGGATGCAGGCTCATGTTCTTGGTCATTCACCATCGAATCAATAATTTTTATGGAACAGCAGGAACAGCCCCCTCCCCCCCTCCTCCTCTTCCTTCATCACCTCAAGCTCGCACCGAGCGGCAGCGATATTTTACGAAATAACTACGTTCAATGAAGGTTTTCTTTAAGTCGGTTCTCTTTCTTTTACGCCCGCAGCCTCATCAGATGAAGAATAAAGTACGAGTGCGATGTTTTTGATCTCGCGCTACTGTGGTTGGGTGCTTTCCTAAGCGGCCAGAGAACAAGGGGCACCCATCGTCCTCTAAAATTGAGCACCACAGCACACAGCATTATTGTCTCGCCCGCGACGAAGCATGGGTTGAGAACAAGCCGGTTGGTTTTTCTATTTCTAGCCTACTCCTTTTAGAGAACTCTAGCGCAGCGCCGACAGCCTTCGTTTGCATTTTGAAAGCAGGCGCTCAAGATGCAAAGTAGGCGATAAGAAGACATGCTCCCCATAGGGACATATAGCTCAAGCATGCCGTGATCCTTACTTTCTTTAATTACCTGGGGGATTCCGGCCGCCATCCTTAAAGGTCCAAGAATCTCCTCTTGTAAGCTCTTCTCCGCACAACTCGGAGGCACCTCCGAGCTCTTGAGCAAGCGCTATTGATGATTCCAAGGGAAGAGCAGATAACCCTAATGCGTATGCAAATCTTGCCTGAGCGAGCAATTTGCATTATTGAACAGACTACATGCTTTCGTAAAAAAAGTTCCGAGGTCGGCCGTCAGGCAACGATAAGTAGTGCCCATAGCGCTGTTGGAGTTTGTTTTTCTCTTAGCTATTTCTCGAAGTTCGTGCGACAAGGCGATAGAACTCAAAAACGCACTCTGCGATCAGCTTACCACTGCCTCGCCAACTGCATCCATGGCTGTCCTTTAAAAACGTAATCATTGTTTTTACACCTCAAATATAAAAACGACCCGTATCAAAGTCCTCACGAACTTTTGATAATTATAGAGGTCTAGCGGTTCGTACCTTCGAAGCTTCATCTAGGTACTAAAAGGTTCATCTAGACTATTTGAGTCTGCGTAAGTCCTGTGTTGCAGTAAAGAAAAATGAAATATATTTGTGGAACAGCGGGGCATGAAAACATTTGGGTGGCGTAATCTCTGCAGGATCGAAATTACCCAGGCTTTAATACACTTGCTTGTGCCAGTATCGTGTAAGGAACGATTTCATTATGAATGGCACAAAAACCTCACATTTTTCAAAGTTTTATAAGGGCAGTCGAAAATTAGTAAAAGCAAAAAAAAAATCTAGATGTGGACGCATAAGGAAAAAGAAAGAAAAACAATATTATTTATTTCGAACGGATTCATTCGCGAAAATCATGATGCGTTGCGTAAGGTAGCATATGAGCCGCCGCGGTAGCACAGTGGTTATGGTGCTCGGCTGCGGACACGAAAGACGCGGGTTCAATCCCGGCCGTGAAAGTGGAATTTCGATGGAGGCGAAATTCCAGAGGCCCGTGTACTGTGCGACGTCAGTGCACGTTAAAATGAAACCATCATTACAATGATGTCTAGGACGCATCTGAGGGTGTTGCATCTTTTGAAATCACATTAATCAAAGGATGCCCAGAGTAGAAAAAACATTTCTAACGCCAGTTAACAATCCAAAACAATCCAGAGACGTCACACAAAGATACTTTTATTTAAAAGTAAGACAAAAAGGCCAGTACATTGCCTCTCAGTGATACAAAACGATCACGGGCTTTCTATGCAAATATTGACAATGGCCTTTATTACGGAAGTCATGGAGGTTCGGCAGGACAAATAGGTTTGCGAAAATATGTTTTTGATGAGAAAAAGAAAGTATGAAACTTTTCAAATAGTAATTTAAAAGCGGAACTGAAAGAGAACGAATACTCAAGCATGGTTCAAGGGCCTCGTTATAACTGTGCGCCTGTAGATATATGCACATCACTGTCTGCCTACTCTCGTCACGCCTCGGGTATGCCCAATGCCTTTATTTGATAGGTTCGCTAATTGCTAAAGAAGAACGTTAGTAAAAGTCCACATCACTTGTGAGGTAGAACAGTTGGATGCCAGAACTTATATTTAAGCTTTTATTTCACTTAGTAGGTTGCAGAATAGTGCAGTTTATATTCCTAAATCGCAGAATTCTTTGTGTGTCTGCTTAATTTTTCAGCAACACTGACATGGTATTAGCAGGACAAGAGAACAATCGCTTCTATTAAGAGAACTTCTTGCTGGTCTAGTTGGTAATTCATTGTAAACTAAAGGCGCCAGAAACCACACACACACACACACACACACACACACACACACACACACACACACACACACACACACACACACACACACACACACACACACACACACACACACACACTCACACTCACACACTCACACACTCACACACACACACACACACACACACACACACACACACACACACACACACACACACACACACACACACACACACACACACACACACACACACACACACACACACACACACACACACACACACACACACACACACACACACACACACACACACACACACACACACACACACACACACACACACACACACACACACACACACACACACACACACACACACACACACACACACACACACACACACAAGACAAGAGAACGGGACAGAGCGCCACTCACAACACACACTGAGTGGCGCTCTGTCCCGTTCTCTTGTCTTGAGTGTGTGTGTGGTTCATGGCGCCTTTAGTTCACAACGCTTCTATTAAATATATAGAGCAACCCGCCGCGGTGGCTCAGTGGTTACGGCGCTCGACTGCTGACCCGAAAGACGCGGGTTGGATCCCGGCCGCGGCAATCGAATTTCTACGATGGTGAAACGCTAGAGGCCCGTGTGCTCTGCGATGTCAGAGCACGTTAAAGAACCCCATGTGGTCGAAATTTCCCAATCCCTTCACTACGGCATCCCTCATAGCATGACTCCCTTTGGGACGTTAAACCCTAATAAACCAAACCAACCAATAAACCTAATTATATAGCGCGTTGCTGAGCCGGCAGCTGGTAATGATTTTTGCGGTCATACAAGATTTTCTGGCTGCTAAAGGAACCGCATGTTAGCCCTCGGACAGAAACCTGAACTCGGGGACAGGGAAAAGGTGCTTCCAGTAAAGCATGCTCAAAGCCTCTTGCTGCATGTTGCCGCTGGTAGATAACAACGGGCGACGATGGAGGCCGTTGAGGACGCACTATGTTTGCCCGAGAACCAATGAGTCGCGAAATGAGCAACGCCACTCATTTCGCGGCTCGCTGGTGCAAGAAAAAATGGCGCCAGCTGCATTGAAGCCTTGCGGGGCAGCAATTTGCGCGCCGCGGCGTGAATAGACGGTCAGCGAGCAGATTACAGCTTTGACAAGTAGTTGCCGTGTTAGGTATTTTATTCCGTAAATTTGTAGATGTGTTAGAGCCTCCGCGCGTGCGCGTGTATGTTTAGACACTGACGGATGGGATCTCAATTAGGAAAAGGTGGTTATTAACAACACAGGAAAAAGAAAGCTTGGAGACAGCGAAAGAGGGCTCGCTAAATCAGGTATACCCCACAAGGAATGATCTGACTTGGTAAGTCCACGAGTAGTAAAAAAAAATGCTTAGGGCGTAACTTGCACAGACTGAGCGGACGCATATACCAATAAAATAAATTCTAATAGTACGAGTTACTTAAAGCTTCGTAGTTTAATTAAGGGACAGAGGTGAGTGCTATCTACGAAAATAGTATACGATTTACCAGTTTATTGCAGACTAGTGGCTGGCATGTGAAAGTATGAAACAATGCCGAAAAATTTCGATCCAGCCTGCAATGTTAACCGCGCTTCATGCCTTTCACAGTGTAAAATGCTTACTTGTATAGCACCGTTTATAGTAATCACACGTAATTAAAGTTCATTTTGAGCTCAGCTTGTAGTCAACTACGCAGGCACATGAAATTTCCAGAGGTGTTCGTCTCTATAACGGTGAATATTTCTATAAGTAGGACCACACCTACAAATTTGGAGCTCAGTAAGTCACAAAGGAAATAAAAGGTCATAAGTTATCTCGGGACAAATAGAGCTGCAATTTTCACAATGCAAAAAAGTTGCGGAAGTAATGCTTCGTGATGCAAGCAGAAAGTAATAGAATATTTTGAACTATCTATGGGTCGGTTTGTATAGAGCACATTTGTTATTGAACACCCAGTGGTAGACAATTTAGCGCGCAGTCTAGTGCTCCAACGGTGACCTTTCCTGTTGCGCCACTAAATCGGTCAGAGGGCTAAAATCTGAATTCTTTTCTTTTTGTGATCTTTCGGTCAGAGGTCAGAGGGCTCAAATCTGAATTCTTTTCTTTTTGTGACCTTTCTTGTGACGCTTCTTCCAGTAAAAATGAGAAGGCACATTAACACCGTTGTGTAGGCATTAGAACAGTCGTCAGAAGTCTGATATTGTGTCATCATGGACAATGCTTTATACCACCCTATACGCAACTTTTCTTTTCCTACTAAATACTTCAGCTGCCGGATAATCAACCCACAGCTGAAATAGACAGTACTATAGTTGCCCAAGTGGAAATACTTCGGTGAATGCACCTTTCGCATTATTAACTCAGCTCTGTATAAACAGAAAGTTTCCAATGAAATTCTGGAAACAATGTTATGAAATTTGCGGGCAAAGACCCCAGAAACTCATTCGTAAATTCAGTGGTGCCATCTATTGCGATATAAATGGTGTTGCTGAAAAAGGAGGAAAAGGTTATCAAACAACCTGGGTAGATATTTTCAGGGAAACTAAAGTAAGTGCAATTCATCACTTCCCTTCCAGCTATTTACTTTCGCATGCGTAGGCGAAAAACTTACAGTTAACGACAACGACAGTACGGAAAGAAGTGACCACCTACGAATACTGAATCTAAGGAACGGTCAGTGTATGCAACAGCCTCATATTAAGAGAGGAAAAAAACGTAATACGTTTGTTCCTGCGTGCGTTTTAACCAACATAAGGGTTCTTGGTTTATTAGCAGAGTGCACAAAAAAAGAGGGGGTATTTTTATAGGTTTCAGTTTGGCGCAAATATGTAGAAAAGAAGAAAAAGAAAATATACTCGCACCACGCGCTAGCAAAAATGAACGGAAGCTACTCAGGTTCTCATCAGCTTTCCTGCTTCACAAGAGGAAAAAATGTTGGCGTGTCATACTGACACAAAAATGCATGCTTCAGCATAAGGTAAGCCGTGGTCTGGAATTGTCATCTGACGCAAAGCAAAACAGTGGGACGTCTCTAGAGCGCATGTACTCTACTTTTGTCGTAAAGTCCTCGCCTCGTTGCTTTCCCGGGCTAGGCTTTCCAATGCTTCAGAGATTTGCTGAACACGGCGGTAACTAGAGAGTACGGGTCAAGACCATGTTTGAAGCGATTTCTCTTAGCAGATGCGACTAAAGAAGGATTTGCTTCTTCCCTCGAAATTCTCTTCGACTGTTTCCGCCTGAAACATCCATTGGTTTCTATGTTATATAAACTTTAAATGTATCGATATTGTTTTATATTTTCCGTCCGGTTAACCTGCCTGTTTTGCTACTACTATCTGGCGCTAAAGGATATAGAATACTCGCAGTATAATACAAACCACATTTTGCAGTGTATATCTTGCAGCAATGTTTAAACAACGAGAAAGGCAGAAGCCATGTAGAAATTTAGGGAACTGAAAAAGTAACCCTTTGGGCAAACAAATTTCCCCAGTTTCAAACGGGCGTATGCTTCAACAGTAGGGCGTATGCTTCAACAGTAGGTCATAACGTGGTTTTAAATTTTAATTTAATTTCTTGCTAGAGACTGCATAGGTGTGCAGTGTTTTACCATTCGTACAAGTTCAGTAATTAGATCAATATGCGCATTATTATTTCTTGGGAATTATCTATAAAAGATTTCCATTTTTGCTATAGGCGCCAGTAACGATACTATGCTTGACGATCAGACCTTTGATTACTCACTGCTTTGTCTGTGCATATCACAGCCTTTTTTTTATTCGAGAAGTATGCCATGAGGTATGAGTTGAGAAAGGCAGAATGGAATGCAGGAGATAAAAACTTAAACGAAGGTATGAAGAAGCATTTCTTGAAGAAGCATGTGTTGACGGTGCATTTTTAAAATCTAGTGGTTACAACAGCAACGATGGATGGCAGCATGTTAAAATATTGATAACAAAGCACATCCTTCCTGATGTAATTAAATACCCCTAATTTTGTGGCACTAAGTCTTACTTTGGCCGAAGCAGCCACAAAATTGTGCGGAGAATTATACACGTAAGATCAGATTTTTCAATATGCTTTATAGGTGTGTGGGTGGTTTAATTTTGCCGCCGCGTTATTGAAAAAGTGAAAAGTTCGACGGGGTGCGTTGGTGACCTATAGTGTGATGAGGCGAAAGCCTTTCACGCAACGCTCTCCAGCGTCCTTACGCTAGACAAGGAAAACTGCATACGCGTTGGCAGAAGTCAGCGTAGCATACAATGAAGAAAAAAAAAGTCAGCGTAGCGTAGTGGTTAGCACGCTCGGCTATGGAACGGAAGGATGGTTATTCGGTTCTCGCTGTGCACAAGGTTTTAGGATTTTTTTTCTGGTTAATGACTACTTAGTCCTGACTTGTGACTAGCAATGACTAGTTATGACTTTCACTTCAGATGTAAGGGACGGACGGACGGGCAGAGTCGTGGCCGCTAGTATGAGCCATTAAAGGCTTTCGCCTTAATGGGGATCATATTTCTGGACTGACATACTTGGCGTGGCGACATCACTCAAGGTTGCTCCGTCAAAACTACGCGCGGCGCATGATATATCTAGACCCGTCTTGCAACACACATTTGCCAGCAACGCATGCAGTCTGTTAACAAAATGCAAGACACCAACTCCGTTCTGTACATCTTCGCGATATCTTTTTCTAGCTTCGCTTTTCCTTTCGAAGTCAGTCGTGTGCGAGGTTTCTAGCACAACAAAATTCATCCGCACCGCTCGCGTTGCTCTACAGGAAGCCGCAGAAACAACTTCATTGCCATCCCAATCTGTACTTTCGAGCCTCTCGCTGCTTTCAACTGCGCCTAATTATCACTCCCAGCGTGGCCAACGCTCAAGCAGCCCTCGCTTGACCGTACAACATCCGCGCCGTCAGCGGGCTGCAGAGCCACGGCTAATACGGGCTTCACGCTTACAAACTCTCGGGCATCTCTCTATCTGGCGGGTAGTTCAACCGAGCTCGAAAATTTCGCCCGTCGGCGCAGTAATTTTACCAAGTGCCAAGCGCACTGGCAGTGACCATCTTTTTCGGCCGGCGCGCCTGTTATAATGGTTCACGATCATCGTTATACGGTCCGCCCGGCGGCGGCGACGCTCGCGCTTGACGCGATGGCCAGCGGTGCGGTCAGCTTCCGTCGCCAGCGACAAGTGCTGCTGCCGCATCGGATGTACGCACCCAGCACGCAAGCACGCGGTCGCAACGAGAGCGTCGCCTTCTTTCTCTCTACCCCCCTCCCCCCCATTTTCGCTCTCCTTCCTCCTTGCGCCCACACTGCTTTGCAGAAGCGGCCAGCGCTGCAAATTACCCGGGGACCCCTGCTGCGTGCCCAACTGAACTCACCATTACTCATGTGTTCGGAACGACGGGGGGGGGGGGGGGGGGGGGGGGATGGCAGTGTAGTGGCATCACCCTCCTCACGACCGCAGCGCACCCGCTATGCCAGAGCGGGTGCGCTTCGACATGGGAAGGGCAAAGGACGCGCCTTGTGGACAAATCAGCCGGCGAGGTTAACCTTAGAGAGGCGTTTAAACCCGATGCTTATAGATTTTTGTCGCGATGATATTGTGGTCGCCAGTGCCATTCCTATCGCTGGACCTTTAGTCTTTGCAGCCTGCCGGAAGTTGTAATGCCCTCCCCCCCGCTTCCACCCATACAAAAAATTAAGCGATACTGTTTTGTTCTTCACTTTTCACACCTAACGACCGCCTGCAGTTTAATATAAGGACTTCTCTCCCATTTATATTTCTTGCGCTTTTACTCACTTCAATCTCTCCCCAGCGGAAAATAGAAATTGGCTCTGCATTTTCTTCTCTAGCTCCCTATGAACTGCATAAATGTTTCAGCAATTGTTGCTAGCTCTCCTTAAAGCCATCCAGCCGAAACATATTTCCGTGACATAAGCAGTGGAAAAACTATTCGCTCAAAAAATTCCGCGATGTGCACTTTTTTGACAAGAGAGCACGTTAGTTTAATCATTGATGAATGCTGGCCTTTCTATAGGCGAGCGTTTCCTTGGTTAATGCTCCACACCATTAGAGGAAATACCTGCATAAACAGCCCTCAAAATATGTCGACGAGTAATCGGTTTCCTAGAGGAACAAAAATACGACGTTCATTTCTGGCTTGTTTCCTCTCACTCGTGTTTTTTTTTTTTTCATTTCTAGGAGAGTAACGTAAACACCTTTAGAGGTAATAAAAGGCTCAGGTTCTTAACATCGTTTCGTAAGCATCATGAAAGCAGCTTCTTTTCACGTGCCGAAGCCTCAAGCCGCTGTCAAAAATGGCCCTGTGCTCTGGTGTTACAGCCTAAGTAAAACTAAGAAATTATTTATTTTCATCGGGCCTCGCATGCAATTCTTCCATATTCATTTAAAAAAAAAAAGCATGCATTCCCGATCAGGGACTTGAACTGCATCTTTATCAGGGACTTGAACTGCCTTTCATTCCTGTTCGTCCTTTTCGACATCATCCCCGTTTTACGGTACCTCGCTGCTACACTCACTATGGCCACTTCACTCGTAATTATTACGTACCAAAAATGTTTAATTCTCTGCCTGATTCAATCTTTTCAGTTTCTTCGTTGTCTCAATTAAAGAACTTCTTAAAAACACATATGTCGGTAACCTAAACTGTTTCTTTGTTCTTGTTTGCTTTAGGTATTGCGGTTTATCATTGTTTGCTTGCTTTGTAACGCCTATTGTTTAATATATCTGTCTTTCATCGACTGGCGAGTACTGCCCTACAAGCCTTTATGGCTTGGGCAGACTTGTCTTAAAGATTGTATTTTGTTCTCTGAAAATAAAGGTGTTTATTACTATTATTATTAGCGTATCTTTTGCTTCAGCCAACTAATAATTTCGCAAGTGCCTTTTGTGTTATCACTACAACGGCGTCTACTTTGATCATAATTAAGATGTATAGTGTTACTACCAAGGTGTGGGCATCATTCCCTCTCCAGCATTCGCTTCTGGATAATCGCCCAGTGGAGTATTGCTCATACGTCAGCATTCACGAGAATGAGTCTTAAGCAACGTACACACACAAAAAGAAAGTGTGAGAAGGCCGTACTATAAAAGAAAAACAATGAAACAGAAAGAAAGAAATTCTTCTTTAAAAAGATACAGGAAAACTTCCTTCCACTTGGTTCTGTCCAGCATTCCTCGAAGGTTCGGCGTTCATTCGCTTCGGCTCAACCTGTGTCACACGATGTACATTCAACGGCTTAGCTCGAAATTGCTCCGGGCCCTGTCCCTCGTGCCGGGAAAATGAAGACAGAATCCACGCTCCCCGCCTGGCGCTGCAGTCGCTTGCCTCATTTCGTACACTTTCCTTGTTCCCTCGCTGCACGGGAATCAAAGCGAAACAGGCTTAGTGCGCCTGGAAGTGAACGTCATTTGTTGCACGCACCGTCCAGGTTGCGAGAACCGGGGCCAACGGCTACTCGCGCGCTCGGGGACACAGCGACAAGCTCGGGGGAAAAGTAGAACGCGCAGGCCAATCTTTTCCACGACCAAATTGCGCCCGACAACCTTCCTTCTACTTTGGGGAACGAGGAACGGCGAACGCTCAGAGTTGCTTGACAACTGACTGCCCTGCTTGCTGCCCGATTCAGGGCGGGCGGCGAGGAAGTCTTTGCCTTTTTTTTTTTCTCCGCTGCACTCGCATTTCGGCGCTGCTGAAACTTTCGCGACCGACCGGAACCACCCTTACAGTATCCCTACTTCGCACGCATTTCTCATCGCAATGTAGCTCTTCTTGTTTTCTTACCCTGACTTGTCCTCTCTTTGTTCCAGTGCGTTGACCTATATAGACGTATTTGCGAGCCCTCGCCAACAGACACGGGCACACACAAGCAGAAAGCACATACATCCGCACTCCAGCCTGCTCACATGCTTGCATCTGGTGGAACGTCTCGCTGTCTGTATGACGACCGGGTTGCGTTCAAGCTTCCTTGGATGATCAAAATAAGAACGAAACGCAAACAGGGGCCGGCGCGGTGATTTTGGATTAGTTTTTTGCGCATTCTCCTTGTTGAGTCGCGACCCTCTTTCCCCTACCGCCTGCGTTGCTCCGTTCTCCATATGCTCCCGAAACGCGCAATAAGGAAGACCGGCCGGGAGGCGACATCGGCAGCCGGGGCGAGAGCCAAGGAAAGGAACAGCTCTGTATAGTCGAGTTTCGATTTCGTCTTCCTGCACCAAATAGCAAGAACCGAAAAGGCGTGCGCGCGTGGAAGCCAAGTAGCAAAACGGACGTCCATTGTTCGCTCTACACGTGCCTCGCTTATGTCTTGCTTTGTCGTTTATTTCTACTCGTGTTTATTTTGGCGTGCTCCTGCCGGACGGTGTCGACGGCGTCGGAGCGTTCCGGCGCCGCCGGCAAGTGGACGCGCGGTGCGCAATTTGTCTTTCCGTTTTGCGACTCCCTCCAATCGCGCTGCGCTCGGCTAGCGTCGCCCCCGGGCAAATAGGTAAGCGACCGGAGCCGCCAGTTGCTTTCCCTGGCGTCATGTTGTCACCGGTGGAGTTTTGTTTTTTCCCTGTCTCGCGTGAAAGGGCACCTGGTAGATAGCCAGTTGCTAGGAGGGTATAGCGGTGGCGGTAACTGAATTTCCGGATTGAACTTCCACTAAGTTTGCTGTGGAAGTGGGGCACGTGTACTTCCCTTCGTGTCTCTTGGAGAGGTATATTAGGAAACAAAATTTTGCCGCTAGCGTTTGTAATGCTTGATATACTATGCTTGAGATTATCGTAGATGCTATAGACGCCTTAAAACGAAGGCTTGCTTTCAGTTTTGAATTCAACGTTGCCTAGACCGACGGCCATTATGGTCTTCGACGACCGCCCACATGTTTGTTGCTTTCGACGAAGCCGGGTTGTTTCTGTTTGCGGCCACAAGTTAGCCTAAGAAATGTTTCGAGCTTCGCTCCATTGTTATGTGTGCCGTTGGCGTGTGCGTCCTGGCTGTCGCGCCAGCCACGTTACATCTGGTAGGGATACAGCGAGGAGCGAAGCAACCATCGTCTCAACTGACTCCCGCTGAACACGGGCTTCTGCCGGACTACACTCGACTACGCAAAGGCGTTTGAACCATGATCTTGCCTTCAATGCCTGCCCCAGTAATTTTCTAGCGGACCTGTGTACCTGCAAATTGCAACTGTTCCACTGGAACCGATCCACCCGAATGGCACGGCGATTTCTACCAGGTGGTCACTTTCAAAACCTACGGGAACTCCTTGAGCTTCTTTCCGTTTTAACGCGATATTATTAGAGTGAACGTTCGGAGGAAAAGCCGAGATCGTTGTCACACTAATTCAGAGTTACTCGAGAGAGTTCTGACGTCACAAGTTGAGCTGCACAATGAAAATGACTAAAACTGGAGTCAAATTGTGACTATGAGGTTGTAGCATAGCTTAAATATTTGACATGAAAGGATGGAGAGGAAATTAATGATGTTTAAGAGAAAATTCAGGTAATAATTAGTTGAGAATCGCACGCATAACCCTTGGTTTGCGAGACAAACCCGTTGCTCCTTGGCCATTGGGCAGTTTTAGCTGAGCGTTTTTACGGCCAGCAGGGCGGAGCGGGCGAGCGGATACACCAGCGGAGAGGCGCGCGAGAAAACACTTTTAGCCGGGCGGATCGCCCGTCTTCTCGAGAGGACTAGAGTCGCATTGTTCTGCTGCTCCACCTATAGGTCCCAATTCGAGTTAGAGGGAAAAGTATATCGATTAAGTCAGCGAATAATGCGCTCAAACTGTTTAGTAAAGGTAGATTCCGTGATTTTAGTTAATTATTTGGTAAGTGCTGCGTGTTTTAGACGTACAAAAGAGGCTGGCATATTTATTACCCATACACGCCCACGGGCTCTTACGCACGCTCGCGCTCTGCCTATCGCTCCGCTGGAGAAGGCTTCCCAGCGGGCGTAAGCTTCGCTCCGCAAAAACGCTGGCCGGCCCAGCGACGCGCGCATGCGCAGTGGCGTCTGCGCTCGTCCGCTCCTCTCCGCTGGCCGTAAAAACGCTTAGCTAAAACTGTCCATTGAAGCACGTTTGTTCGGCTTGGTCTACGTGGTCTTATATTAAGCATACTGATGCATAATGAGCGGTCGTAATACAAAATGGTACAAATTATCAAGGAAAGTAGCTATGTGCCATTATCGCTCTTGCGTCATTCACTCAAGGCGTTGCAATGACGTTCCTGAAAGGGGGGGGGGGGGGGGGAGCTGTATGCGCGTCGACAGAAAAGGCTAAATTAAAGGTTCATGGGTGTGGCCTTTGTTCCACAGTAGGCACAGCTAAACTAATGATAAGTTGATTTTAAAATAACTACTGGTGCGGAAGACAATCACACTGGCCTCTAAAACACTTTGCCTGCCATTGGTATTCACTTCGACGAGACACATTTCGTCAGCGCGTCTACATCATGTGTTGGAAGTACCCTGCTTGCCGCATGTATATCGACCGGAACTTGTCGCGTTTTTTTGTTTTGCACAGATAAGCTCCAGTCGACCTCGTACAAGGCTGGCTCTGAGGTAAGACGCACAATAAGGACGACGTCGTTTCCCTCAGAGTCCTTTGATATACCGATGGAAATGCGAAAGAAGCTTACCGCGGCTTTAACCGGTCTGAAGTGGTTCTCACTGAAGCGCGGTTATAACAGCATTACTTTTTCCTGCAAAATTCCGCCTTTTCAATCACGTTCGCAGAGGCGACAGAGCGGTAGGGCAGGCAGAGTGCCCTTCCGGCTGCATTCAGCAGCAAATAAACTGGCATATCTGCAAATGCAAAAGAAGCGTATGCTGGGGTATCAGCGGCAGGGGCCGCACTTTATGATTGTTTATTTAATTGCATATACATTACCGGCACAACTTGGTACAAACAGGAGATGAAGGAAGGCTGCGATTGTGTTTAGTTGGTTACAGATACTGATGGTCTCACGCGCTACCACTAACAACAAGGGACAAAACAATGGTCAAAACACAAGCGCACAACTGATAACTGATTTATTCAGAAAACTATGCACATAAACGAAAATGAAGTGTACTGCAATATTTCCAATCGCTGCAGTGCGATTCACGTGAAATACAATACACTGACATAGCGTATAACCTGGTATTTGAAGGATAACTTGCAATCAATTACCTAAAGGACCTCCTAGTCGATTCGTCTTATAGTTGGGCAAAAATTACAGAGGTCGTTTTGCTACTTCTCTACCCACCTATTCCGATCAGTGGGCATGCACTCTAGGCCTCTATGCCTAGACCAAGTGAAAGGATTTCACTGCTTCAGATGTGGAGTTTGGTTGAGGCTTACCGCGATGACATCATCTTTGGTCAACAGGACAATGAAAAAGTTTCTTGCGGCGTCATTCTACGCCGACGGTGACAACGAGGCTCTTTGGATATGAGCGAGTCTCAGAGGCAGCTATCGCCTCATGTTAAACTTGCTGGGAGGTAGCCGTTCTCTCATTATGGGCTAATGATCCAATACTCAGAGCTAAAATTGACTGCCCAAGAGAGACTTTTTGGTAAAATTTTTCTTGATCGATTCGTTTTCGACCGACCGTATGTTAGCCTTCCTAGTTCGCTCAGTTGGTACAACGACTGCCCCGGTGAGGAAGTGGTTTCAGGTTCGAAGCCCGGACCACGACTACGAAGTTTCTGCTTGAGCTGTATACCTTTTCTTTTGTAGCCGTACGGCTGCTCTTGGATGGATGGTAAGTAATAATTACTCCGTTAACGAAAGAACATCTGTTTGTACAAAACTTTGCGGCAGCATTTATAAGCAGTGCATCGTAATTTGCAGCCATGTGACTTCACCCCAGCTTCGACTTAGGCACGCTGCTTTCCATCGCGCGGCAATTAAGAGCCGGGCTGAAGGGCACTTCATTGGCGTGAAGTGCGCGCGAGAGAGCAGCCCCTTCAAAACGACGCTGATGTCGTTATTTCTAATCTATTCATTTTTGTTTTCTTTTTTCTACTGGAACTGTCATTACTCATAGCACATATTGTGAAGAAGCTTTTGAAACAATCTTTTGCATTCCACAGAGTTGTAATCCCGCTCCATTCACTTTATCAGGTTTATTTTTTCATTATACCCCAAAAACATTTATTCATGCATATTAGAGAAGGCGGCTTGGGGTGGGGAACAGTGTAGTGTGTGCGAAATATTAGGAAGAACCAGGAAGAAGTACTCTGAACAGACGTTTTTATAACATGGTAGTATAATTTAAATACACGAGCCTTGAAGAACAGAAGCACACGAGAATGAGAACACTATAACGCAAATCCTAGGTCGGAAATTAAAAATAGCATTACTACGAATAAAAAATGGAACTTCTTTATGTACCAAAATTTTTAGACATTTTTTGTGCAATACAACATAACAATAATGTACTACCTGAAAGAAATGTAAGTGAATGATTTAACCTGATATACATTTTTGTGTCCTGAAGTTTGCAATAGCAGTAGCGGTTTACTTGGTCGCTAAATGCTAAGCAGAGAAGACAGCGCTTGTTGCGCTCGTAATTATCCGGCTGCGGTGTTAGGCAGCTAACAATAAAATCCAAAAGTAGCTTTCGCGGCCCAAACAATTCTTTTTCTGATTGTACTAACGTCGACCAAATATACAAGAGTAATTCAACTCGCGGCTTCATATCAGGCCTTATTCAAGGATTTCATATTGATTAACGAGATTCTCTTGACGAGTGGAAAGCATAAAGAAGGGTATTGCTGCTGAATAGAGAGCAAATGATCGCTCCTACTTTGCGGGCATTGAATAAATATAAAGCTCCGAGCTTTTTCAAGTGCCCTCACGAAGAACTGACATGTGCTCTATCATTAATCCGGGCTATCATATTGTGAACCAGAAGGACAAATTAAATTCTTCATATGGTTTGCAAAGTGCACGTTCTGTTGACGAATGCATGATTAAAATAAAATTATATAACCTAAAATATCCTGAGTGTCCGTCTCGGGAGCCTCATACAGCTTAAGTGTGGCACCAGTGCAACGGCTATTTTACATAACTAATCTTCACTCACCGCGGAACCAGATGTCTGCGTCATTAGGTAAGTATTTGTCGTAAAAGGAGACGTCTTTCTCGTTTCGAGCGAAGTGACATGAGGTTACTCGTGGTCTCCGAAGCAAAGAGAGGAACTGGCGAAATGTGATCAGTATCGCGCACCAGTTCCGAAATATACCGCATCTACCGAAACGTGTAGAAAGAAAAGAAAGGCGTCACGACAACATCGAACGGTGTTCTTGAAATGGGAAAAACGGTGGTCATCTGATGCTAAATTAGCATTTTGTCGTCAGTGGCTGATTGTAAATTCAACCATATAGGAACAAACGAAGAAAACAGGATTGAAGAAGCGCCACCGTTAGCACCGGCCCATATGTCCTCCTCATTTTAAATGGCCAAGAAAAAAAGAGGAAACCGCACCCTCGGCTGCTGACCACCAACAAAACAAGGGCGATTTCGGCGCTTATCGAGCCATCATTCCCAGCGATCGCTCGCGATCGACACCCTTCTCTCCATGGGGCCCTCATCTTTGCCTTAACTGCTTTTCTTTTTCTTGTAAAGCGCAGAAAGCGCCGGAAGCATAGCCGGATAACAAAAGTGGACAGCGCTGGGAGCTATTCATTTCCAACGGGCAACGGATCGAGGCTGCGGCGGGCCCAGCGCAAGATGACCGATTGAAGGCCGCGCCTGTTGTGGCGGTCGTCCGCCGCCGGCTGCAGCTATCCGAGAGTCGGCCCCGATTCAAGATGTCGCTGCACTGTGCTCGGCGAACGGTGCAATCGTAGAAATGACAGCCGTGGCGTCGCCACCAAATGACCGCCAGCTGTTGCGCGCTTAGCAAAGCTGTGGCGTATACGGCACAGGAGACGACGAGCGATCGAGGCCGCCGGTATGTGTGTGTTGTGGGGTGTGGGTGCAGTTATCGACTCTGATGCATTTTTCAAGCGCGCCGCGGATGGTCTTTGCAGGGCGTCCGGTTCGTCGCAGTTCGGAAAATGCCGTCAGGTTGAGTATCGGACGTCGTCGATCAAGGATCCGAGCGATGAAGGCAAGCGGCCCACCGTTATCAAAGACCACCAGGCAGAGGTCGTCGCTGTCTTCTTTTCCCTGCTGGAGCCCCAGTTCCGCAAAGAGCCGTGTGTGTTCCGCATTTGGGGCGACTCTGGGAGCAGCCGGAAATGCTGAGCTCTTTGCAAAGGGAGCATCCTTTTCATCCACAACTGTTCCATCGACATTAAAGCACCACGGAAAGCGGCCAGGGGAAGTACAGAGGTGGGAGTAAGAACATGAAGTCGCAAGATTAAGGCGTTTTTATACTCTGAAAACAGGTGGTTAGGAACCCGGCGCAACGCTTCCGTCGTCCAGTTTCCAAACGACGCGTTTTTCTTGTCCGTTTAAAGTTAGTGATGGTTAAGTGAAAATTTCATTCTCAAGGGCTCTCCCGCAACGATCGGCAGATGTGAGCTCCTGTATGGCTGTCAATGCTAGGCACCCGGCCAGAACGAAGTATAAACGGCTGATGAATCATGTCCTTTTACTACTGGTACCATGACCAGTTTTCATTGGTTCTGAGCGTATGCACAGCTACCGAAAAGCGAATGAGCGTACAATGTGGCCCAGCGACCACGCAGGTAATCCAAATCATTGCTGTTCGAAACAAATGATAACTTCTCACTACACATGCTGTATATTTGGCATTCTTGTAATGACGTGGTTACGAAACTTTTACCTCTTTAACTGTAACACAGCTTGCAGGATATGAAAGCGCCTATCCGGCGCATTTTGTTACCATGATTTGGCCGTTAATAAACGCAATAAAGGCAAAAAAAGAGTAACACATGACTGGCTTAAATACCTGGATCATACCATGACTTTCTCTTCAAGGGAACCATTATGTAGTCAGGTCACAAATAACTGTAATACGTGCAGCACGGAACGTCATTCAGACAAGCTGTTTAAGCGTTGTAATCAGTTTCATCCACGAGATAGTTGTTCACTAAAACTACTGCACCCTACTATTCCGTTCGCTGTGTATTCTGTATCTGTAGAACACCTGCTGCTGCGAGCAGGACTCGAACGCACAAACCCGTTCTCACTATCGCAGTGTCACTATGCATCTACGCAGCGCTAATTTAGTGGTTTGATGAGAAGCCTACGTGACAGCAGTAACAGCGCACAACCAACCCGTTCTTTATGTCGTTTATTCAGGTTTGCTTCAAAGAGGAGTAAAGGCATTGCTTGGGTTGCGCATTCACCCTTGTGTTGCGGACTGCTAAATAACCTCTATGTAGTACACAAACAATAAAACTTCTATCAATGTGGTGCTGCACTCGTTACAGTTTTTCCAGTTGTTCGTAAAACATTATCAGATATGTCACGCCTGCGAAGTATCCGCGTTATTTCATTTTACTGTTTTCTTTTTTTCTAGGTCTGAAAAGGTTTTATAATGCCCTTCGTTTCTTGCCTGCTTGACTACCTATAATGTATGTAATTGGTTAAGCCCAAACTGAACCCGTCGTTCGAACATCACTACTAATTTAGATTTTGATCGCCCTCTGTACGTTTTTGTGCAGCGAGATTGCAAGAAGTCCACCACTCGAGTGACATGACGAAGGCCCTTCACTCACAGAAAACGCTTTTAGCTTCTCCTTCATTAAAGGCGGATGCAGGGAATAGTTTGGTGGTCATTGAACATCAAGGCCCCCCCCCCCCCCCTAATTAGATATATCTTCATTTTTTGGAGGGGGAGGGGGGATTTCATGAACCACCTATACATGCAATGCGTGCGCTGCTCTCTGTAATTGGCCTCAACTGGCCTGTTTTCAAACAATCACATTTCGCTATTTGACTCGGTTATAATAGCATGAATGTGCCGAGGAATATCACTTCAGTCAATCTCTGCATGCATGAACAAATCGACTGATACTTCCTGTGATGGCATAAAAGAACACGAATAAAACACTAAATAAACAGCCGCCACGTTGACGTGACGCATCTCCTGGAATTATGAAGACCATGTGCTGTAGCAGCACACGAAGGTCTTTATCTATGCGCACGTCACCGCCCTCACCTTCCTTGCCGCGGGCCTCCCAAAGGAGAGGTGTCTTTTTGATCTGGGAAGAAGGTAGAGACACCACTTACGCGGAGACTAAGCCATTCTTTCTTCCACCGTCTCCCCGGCACACAGGAGGGGCAGCCAGCGAAAAGCGCGACAAGTCACGCCATGGGAGCGAGCACCATTTACACGACGCCGCTAGCGTTAAGTAAGGAGAATAAAAAATGAAAAAGACGGGGGGGGAGAGGTGGCTTCGGGGGCATCGGCGGCCGTGTTCGCAAGCGACCGTGCGTGCTGCGCCGCACGCCTGAGCGACCGGTCGTGCACGCAGCCCAAGCGGAGAAGGCGCCCCCTGAACTATGAAAACAAGAAAAAGTGAGAAAGAAGGTGGTTCACAAAAATCGATCCTCTCTTCTCCTCACTGACCAAAAATTGCTCCCGAGCGATGTGCATCCTGTGAGCGTCGTGCCCACGACGCCATGTACGACATACGTGAATGAATGAATCAAGCGAAGGAACAAAAGAATGAAGGAAGCAAGGAAGGAGGAAACAAGAAAAGAAAGAAGGAAGCACGTATGAACTAACGTACGAATGAATGGATGAACTAATGAACAAACGATGAAGGAACAGGCGGATGGACGAACGAACAAAAGAATGAATGAACAAACAAACATAGTAAGAACAGGGTTGAGCTCTAGTTCTCTGAGCAGGAAGTCGCTAAAGTCTTAATTATCTCCCTGCCCTAAGGGGCAGCCTGCCACTAACGGGCGCAGTAAGCAGTGAGCTCTGAGAAGCGCTGAGCACAGGCTTGAGTTCGTGACTGCATATGAGACTGACAGGAAACTTAGCTTTTTAGCTTCCATAGCGTTTTTTTTTTTTGAGAACCTGGGCGTTCATAATCTTGACAGGAGTTAGAAAACAGTTAACGTAAGTCAGAGAGAGAATTTTTTGTCGACTGTCAAAACTTGGCTCCTTCACTTGTTTTAGCGAATCTCGGCTAATCTTAGCTCTTCTCAGCAGGCCAGAAACTCGTCTCTCTGGTCGAACTCTTTAGTTTCTTTGCAACTAATGTTTGCTCTTTCTTTCCGTAATTCAGTTGTCTTACCTTTTAATTTAGATCTACCATTGCAATTATTTACCTACCCCAAGCAACGTCGCGCGCACGAATATAAACTCTGATTTAGCACATATAAGAAAGACATGTTGAGAGATTGGGAGCTGCTACGCCGCAATCTACTCGACTAAAATCCTTGATCCTGATTAATATCAAAAGTACCTCTTTGATAGAAGTATAAAGTAGATCAATGCAAAATGTAAAAGGAAATAAAAATATTCACCAACTAGTGTCATTGCTACAGCCACAACAGCATCAAAGATCAGCGCGCCACAACGCCATCTATGCAGCAAGGATTCCTTACATAAACGTTTGAAAAAGCCCCGCAGAGGAGTCAAAGGGTCTCATTAGCATTGTCAGCCTACCGTACAAGTTCTGTACAGTAAAAGCTGCTTTTAAGATTCCCGTATCGATCAGGAGCCTATCTTACTGAACATCTAATCACGACATTATATATTACGGCTTGTCTGCTTCCGCGAAACTAAGTTCTAGCAGTACATTCTGCATGCTGATCATCTGTTTTAAAGTTTCCTATATAAGGCACGCATTTGTGACACGCCACCCAATCTCTTCTGAAGCCAGTCATGTTTGTAACTGCGGTGCTTATATGCATGGTAGATATCCCCTTGTTCTCAGGTGGTTTCCGAGACAGGGCTTTTGAACCAGCAATCTCGAATAAGCCTTGCAGGAGAATAAGCCTTTCGTTGGTGGAAGCAAAGGTTGAGGAAAAAAAAAACATTTCTTTGTTTACGTACGATTTAAGATATTAATAGTAGTTTTTTCGAACATGACTAGCTGGGTATTCATTACATCAGCTTAAGTTCATTCACGTCTCGATGAGTATCTCCTCGAATAGACATATCCCAATAGGGCATGAAGGTTCTCACTACTGCTGTTGCGTTCTTTTTTTCACTTAATAATATTTGGTTTGATGAAGTTGCTTTTGAATCGATATGTCGATAAGCAATATTTTTGGCCGAGGCCAATTGCCTTTTTTTTTTGCTTATCTAAAGCAACACGAGCCAACACCCGGGTCTGGAAAGCAGAGTGCTTGAATGAAAGAAACTATATACTTCGCCTGGCGTTTATCTTATTAGAAGAACAAATTTGTATTTGTTCGTTATAAAAAAATGCTGACAGGAGCGTATCCATTGGAGTTCAACGACCCAGCGTTACTAAGCTCCAGACTGCTTAGACTGTTGATTTTTTTTTTTTTTGCAATTGGGAGACCTCTCGGGAAGCATCCTGTACGGTTCTAAGGAGGTTGGACTGTTAAAGCTGATGCGTCTGCGTTTTTCTGTTGCAAAGAGATGCCGGCTATTTCAACGCATGGCAGATACTTTGGACCGCTGAAAAGTAACGTTCTATGGAACGCGCTTAGCTTTTTTTTCTTTTTCGATGCGTCTAATACAAACAAGACTGCCTGGAAGACATTTGTGTGGTATTCTAAAATACTACTCGTTGTATGACGCACACAAAACTGAAATAAGAAAATTACACCAACGCTAACGTGATAGGAGTTGCAGGCGCAGATCATAGTGTTGCATGCAATTATCCGGATATTCGCATTTTCCTTGAACAATGATGTTGCAGAGTGAGTTCTGCAACTCTAGCCGGCCATTTTCTTGAAAGCGCCGACGTATATAAGCCCTGCATGACTACATGGCGAAGACTGCGCATTCTCGCGAACGCCATCAACCCTGCATGTATGACCAGGCCCTCATTAATTTTTTTTTTGCCCAATACGCTAACACAGAAACTTTTCTCATGGTGTACGCAGCCAATGAACAGCTATTGTAGAAATCCCTAAGAACATCCCTCATAATGGCATCACCATATTAGACAATTGTTTTGCAAAGCACGTGGTAAGGAGAACTTCTTCGTGAAAGGCTTTTGAAGAAATTAATTTTCCTTTTTTTGATGTAATCTTAGTTATAAAGAGGCGGAACTATAATATAGTCTGTGAGAATTACTGTTCTTCGCGAGAGTGTCGCAAAAATATGTTTGTCCCTTCGACAACGTAAAAAGCAATCGCAAAATACATAGAGTGCTATTCAAATCCGTTAAGTCTGGTAGTGCGAACAAAGGCTCTAGATGGCTAACGAGAAATCCCTCATATGCAGTTCATTGTAAATGAAAGAACCGCAGATGTAACAGCTTACAAGCCCGTTACAGCCGCAGAAGCGCCTCCCGTCTATTTTACGCCCTCAAAACTGAAGCGATTGCCACTATAGGCAATGGTCGCAGCTTAACAGCTGCCGGTCAGACTGGAGGCTTTGCCACCTAATGCACTCTTCACCTTTGCGTCTTGCTGCCCGTCTTTGCGAATTACACGCAGAATCTTTCGAATCATTGGAAAATATTCTCGAAAACACCTAATTATCTGATTTGTTGGCAATGCGATAACATTATCAGCTGTTGATGGCTTTTCTGAAAGTGGCTTTGCTTTTGATTTCATGACGTCACGCAGGACTAGGCGACGTCACTTCTTGTCTTGCAGTGTCACTTCCCTTCAGTCAACAAGAAATATCTGCTTTGGCGACATCAGTTCTCTCAACCGATGGGAGTTATCGGCTCTGAAGTGGTGGCACTCCAGCTAATGGGAGAATTTTATTACGGACACATTTTTTTTTCCCCGATGAGGCTTTTAATGCTGCCGGAGTAAAAAGTACGGCATATAAAAGACACCCCCATTTCTTTGACCTGTCCTTTGTCCCGCCCTTTCCTCTTGGGAGGAGTGACTAACTCATCCCGCGGCCGCCACTTGGAAGGAAGTGCCAAGGCAGGGCTCTCTACACAAGCTGCACCAGACCCGAAGGTCCATTTAAAACGGCATGAGCTTCCTTTAAATATTTACTACGCTTATTCCTTCTCTTAGATGTGAGGTACCAAAAAATGCAGTTTTTATAAGCGCGCACTGCTGCTTAGCTCCACAAGTAATTCGCAAATACAGAGCACTTCACTTTATCTCCTGAAGAATACTAAGGAGGTGCCGGCCACTGAGGAGGAAATCAACCTGTTTACCAATGAGATGCGTCAGTGAATTGAGCTATGCACGACAATAGCAAATCGCTCGCAACACAAGGCCTTTATTAGGAACACACGGATCGATGGAATACCTCTCTCGATAGTCCTCCAAGAGCACTGTGTAATCCTGGACAGCGCAGCGCTATTCGAAGTACTTCTACTCATATACTTCTAAGCTGATAGTGTTAAACCAGCGATAAACCTCAACCAAACACACTGTAACTTACTACTCTTTATCGGGGCGCTGAAATAGCACGCAGGGGCGTAGCACTACGCCTCTTACCTAAGAGCCTGAACACTGCCGTCTTTTCCGGCTCACCTAAGCAATCCAGACTCTCTTTGGCGAACTGACGAATGCGTTAACTTTCTATTACGACGTACTACGATGCGAACGAAGTCGTTGCTTAGCAGGGAGGGAAACTCCTTGCAAACATCGCATTTAACTATACTACTTCGACAGGCTCCGAAGAATAAAACCACTGCCATAATCCTGACACAGTCATTCAGAGACGGCGTTAAGTAGATAAAAAAAAATAATCAGTGATAGACGAAGTACTAACACGTGGCACAAATACACATGACAAAATAAAAAGGGTAAGATGTTTTCTTGAGGCGCTGCATTGGAAATAACTTCGTTCAAAGCAGGCGCCTAGAGAGGTCTCCTATGTGTTCTCCACGCTCTCCTTCCTTACCTCCGAGAGACCAGGTGCGCGGAAAGCGTCTCGGCGCCTGGCGCACAGACGGCGCCTGGCACAACACCACGGAAAGGGCGCAGATGCGGAGGGTTCGACGGGTGCGCGGTGTATACCTACACGGGGCCTTCTCCACCGATCACGACCTGCCAGCAGTGACGCCGATATTTCTTTGTCGGCAGGCGCCAGGGCGTCGCCCTCGCGAGCTGTGGTCTACAAGCCAGGCAGCGCAGCTCTGCGCACCGGGCCCGGGGTGTCTCGGACGGAGCAGGGGGTGGGGGGCTGTTGGGCGGTGTTCTTTTGCGTATGGAAATGTATGCCGTGACCCGCGAGGGGACTACGGCGGGAGACGTGGAGAGCGCGAACGCGCGAGAACCGAAATTCTCAGATAATGGACCACTCGTCGTTCTCTCTCTCTCTCTCTCTTATTCTCAACGTGCCTTGCTGCGAGATCAGAGGCTGAGGGGTTGGGAGCCTGTGCGTCTAGAATAAGACCCCGGGTGTAGACCCTGTACTCTTTCTCGCAGCCGTTTCGGTCTCTTTAGATTTTCACCCGGCCGTATACCTCCGGCTTGGCCAACCTTCCACTTTCTCTTTTTGCCTGCGGAGCCCCTATATGTCGCCCCGCTTCAC